>NW_016908236.1:219495-340072 GCF_001483705.2 Eufriesea mexicana | reverse complement strand
AAAGAGTGAACGGTTCGATCGTGTACACGGTCTGGGTGGTCGTGAGTTGCTTCGTGTCGAGATAATTCCAGGATCGCGTTTTAGGCTGTTTCGTGAGACTCGGGTAGCTCGGGGGTCGGAGCTGCTTTCGTCCGTTGCTATCGTCACGTGATTCTGCCACGGTTTTGCATCATCTGGCGCGCGATGTCGATCTTGTTTTCAAATCGGACGAGCTTCGGGTACCCTATTTGTCATCGATTAGGAGGTACACAGTCGGTGTACCTACTCGTACATATTCGTACCTAGAACAATCGAATTTTAAATATAAAATGGTGGATCGAGGAATCGAGCGACGACGGCGACCTCTGATGTTGTTTTTAACATCGTCGCTCTTCCCGGTCCCCTCTTTCATAGTATACCCTGTAACGATCGTTATGGTTGCCATGGCTCGGGATGAACCGTGATGATCCGTGGGCTTTTCGATCCTGGTAGACGTTTCGTCGGATTTCCATTTTGATTTGCAAACATCGCGAGACCCAGCAAACGCGAGTCCATCGGATAGCACGATCGACATCGGAATCGGCGCCGATCGTCGGGCGATCGTTGCGCTGCTGGCGTCGGGATCGCGGGATCTATCAGAGACGCCGATCAAGCGCCACTCGAATCGCGTGACTCACGGCCGCGGGACTAGATACACGATCGCGATCTAAAGGGGAAACGAAACAAAGTCGCGACTCGTTATTGGCCTGGCCCGCTCCGTTCTCAGCGGGCTTCCGGTTCGCGGCTGGTCCACTGACGTTCGCCATGATACGCATAGGTTTTTTTCTGTGATACGCGACAACGATGCACGATCCTCTGGCTGCGTGACA
Organism: Eufriesea mexicana; assembly: GCF_001483705.2. Taxonomy (NCBI): domain Eukaryota; kingdom Metazoa; phylum Arthropoda; class Insecta; order Hymenoptera; family Apidae; genus Eufriesea; species Eufriesea mexicana. The sequence continues at coordinate 339,224 of NW_016908236.1, read as the reverse complement.
CTCGCCTCGAACGTCAGTCATTCGCTCCTTCCTTTCCCCGCGCAGACTTTCGTCTCTGTTCGAAGAACACGCGCCTTCTCGAAGTCGCTTGCTAGACGTCGAGTCGATTTCCCTCGCGTCTCGGGACACGAGTGACGATCTTGGGTCATTCTTCGTGACGGTCCTTTGAACGATCAGGTAGTCGCCAAAGATTTCCCTCTATTTCGATCTCTCTCTCGCGTGTTCGAAGATCGTTGGTTCGGTGGTGCGATGAAGTTTGCGAAAATCGGCTGTTTAATTTCTATGACATTGCTTAGGCTTTAGTTTCGTTAAATACGCTGTCTTTTTCGTGCAATCATTCGTGTCAAACTGGATTTCATGTTAGGACGAATATTTGAAGGTATCATCTTCCATTTTAGCGTTCAATCGATCGTAAATTGTTCGTTTGATAGTCTAACGTGTGAAGGAAGCTTGACAGAGTGTAGGAGTCCAAAGTCCTCGATCTTTGGAACAGTAAGACTTTTCGACTCTCGTCGCGAGAATGTTGTTTAGGAACTGCTTCGTGATCTATAATTTCTGACTCATTCTTTGTACTTCTTCGAAACAAAGAGCAGAATCGACAATCGCCAGACGATTGTTTACCGAGCGTAGATTGCGATACTAGAAAGCGATAGCGAAGGTCTTTTTTCGGATTATCTGTACCTTCGATGATACATGCCTCTTTTCACCGGTCATTGATCTCGATTCCTCTCCGACGGTTCTGTCATTTATCGTCCCGGTGCAATTGCACGCGCGTCGGATGGCTCGTTAATTCGACGATTGCACTTTATCGGGACTCGGGATCTATAGATTATCTGTGTTATTTCGAACAGCGTGTCGGAGACTCCACGTTTCTTCTATTTTCCTGTCAGTCGTTCCGATCTTCGGAGTCGACGAAAAATTGGCAGCACAGATCCTCGAATACGTTGTAATTTAAAAGAAAACAATTTTCTAAAATTCCGCCGTTGTCATAGTTCACTGATCCAACAGATGGTGCACGATGTTGGATCAGAAATTAAAGAAATGGAGGGAGTTTCTTTAATTAATTTTCTAAAATTGACTAGAGAATGACACGGTAGTTGACAGGAAATTGGTGAGCAAGCTTGGAAGATTATACCAGATCACTTTCTGGAGATCATAATTGACAACAACGAGGTCATCATAGTGGAGTCATAATCTATCATCATCGTGGTCAGCTTTCCCGGGGCCACGTTCGCCATATTTCTTTTCGTTCGCATGATCACGGTAGAAGGCATGATCACGCATGATCACAATCGCGAATGACAGGTCGATTCGACACGGTCGTAATTCCGCGCTTTTACCAATTTTTCCGTTTCTTTTTCGTCTATTTGCCCTTTCCCCGCGATGGAATCTCAGCGACCATGATCTCCGTTGCTCTAATCGCGACTACCGACCGGCCGGGGAGCGTTCGCGGAGGACCCAAGAGGCCGCGATTCGCGATCGAGAGCGATCTCGAAAGGAAGGAGGGCCCGTTGGTTGGATGGCTGGCTCGAAGCGGCGCGAGCGCCGGCGTAGAGCGAAAAAATGTGATAAACCGCGAGAATAAATCTAAATTAATGAACTTGGAGTAGGCTTGCAGCAGACGCCTGTGTATTTCCCCTCGTAGAGGTGCGCGTTTCGTACGTAACGTTATACTCGAAAACCCTCGTACAAACACACTCGACACGCAGAAAACACACGACAACGCGCACGCAAACACATGTACAGACACGCGCACACTCAGGTACACACGGATACACACGGAATTCACACGAAGGGAGTAAAAAGAATTTTCTTCGAAGCGTCGAAAGCAGCACACGTCCAGTGTTTTTGTATGATACGTGTAGATAGCCGCACAACGTAACGTGTACGATGTACAATATTATATATGTTACAGGGAGCTATGCATGTATATATATATATATACACACAGAGACACACGCGCGCGCACACATATATATATATACATGAATATAAATATTATAAATACAAATATAAATATATAAATAAATGGAGTCTAACGATACGCTATGTTAGGTATATACATATTATATATATATACAAAGTGTGAGCGAGTGAGCGAGCGAATGATAGCGCGAGAGAGACGGAAGCGAGAGCATTGTACAGCGCGTTTCAAAAGCATCGGTCCCCGAACGGCCCCGCAGCTGGAGTCGCGATCCCTCGGCCGTCAGAGGGTTCTGCTTTTGAAACACGCCCCTCCACCAAACGCCCTGTAAATAGAGGAGACGGAGGATCGCGTTGCGAAAAAATATCCTCGGATCCAAGTGTGTTTCTAGGTTCCCTTCGATCCACATACGCTCACGTTCATTTCTCTCCGCGACCGACCATCACGCTAGAACGGGAACGGAAAGGAAACGAGAAGGGAGAGAAAAGGAAGCAGAAAAATACGGATAAACGATAGAGATAAACCGAGAACGCTCGTTCCTTCCCCTCCCTTCGGTCGTCCTTCGGCCTCCAACCGTTCGATCCCCCATGATCGATACCCATCGACGTCCCGAGGCCGAACGACGACACCATGAAGGAAAAATCTGGTCGCCATGTTTACGCTTTCATTGTTCCTGCGCGTTCCAACATTTCTCCACGCTTGTCCACCACGATCTTCTCTCACCCCCCTGTCTCTGTCTCTTTCTCTCCAGCCTCCCTTTCGAACACCCCGTTCTCATCTTCTACCGACACTTCTAATTCTTCGAGTCGCTTCGGATACAGTTTTCCCAGCGTCGTTTCCGGCCGGGAACCAGCGAATCTCGAGCGATCACGTGGTCCGTTGCGACCCGTGGCGCGCCCCGCGGCCGATGTACATACACATGGCGGCCGCCATAGCGGAAGTGACGGCCACGGCCCTCGCGGGTTTCCGCGCCGCGGAGCGGAGAAACGGCGCGAGCAAACGAGGATGTAAATGTTTCAATAAATCCACGTATTTCTACGAAAAATTCGCCGACTTTTGCACGCTCTTCTTCCCTCTTCTTACCCCTCCTACCCTATCGGCGGCCAAACCGCAAGTTCGCGTCGATTCGACTCGGTTCGACACGGTGTAGGTCGATGTAGGAATTTCCTCGCTTCGATAATAATAATAATAACGACGGTAACGTGAGAGATAATGGAAGAGGGATCGTTCGTGACTCGGTTCGACACGGTGTAGGTCGATGTAGGAATTTCCTCGCTTCGATAATAATAATAATAATAACGACGGTAACGTGAGAGATAATGGAAGAGGGATCGTTCACGATGGCCGACGAGGTCCCGATCGAAGCCGCGGATAGAAGAAAGCAAGGAAGGTTAAACAATTTTATTGCACCGATACTCTGTTTGCCACGAGCAAACGGGAATTCCGATGTTTCCCCGGGATCTGAAAAGTTGTTCCCCGGTTTTTGCCGCTTCCTCGTGTCTCCGGCAGCGATACAGCTGCGACGATTGATTTCTTAGACCTCCGCTAAGGTTTCTTGTTTTCCCTCGCGAGCACGTTCAACGGTCTTCCCATTTCGATAATTCGTACAGCCCCGATAACGCTTCCGAGAGTACACAGTCTCGCTGCAGAGATGCTAATTAACACTTTGACTGGCACGTTGGTCGTATATGACCGGCCACGGTTTCTCCTGTGACGCCACGGTGCTCATTGGTGACCAGTGTGCACGAACTATTTACAAGCGTAAAAATCGATTGAAAATTGACAGTTAGCGCATTTCGAATATAACCGTTAATTAGAAGGTACTTTAAACTACAAAGTGTCCCATTGAGCAATTAAAAATTTGTATTGGAACATCGATCAGAAAAATATTAGAACAAATCTTGCATCCGTGCACAGTGTTTCCCGGTGGCGTGCTGAGTGAAACACGTGATTTCGACGTGACAGTCAAAGGGTTAATACGCGAGTGGCCATATTGGACCGACGTTCGCTCGCCAGGGCCCCGAATTCCAGCTTCCACGAGCCCAAGGAAAGTTACACCAAGTTTTCACCGAGAGCCATTACGAGTTCTTGCATATTCATCGTCAGAGGCTTTGCTAATTGATTTTTAGCCAACCGCATTGGCTAGAAACGCGCAGAAAAAATTCCACTTTCGTTACGATGCTCGCCGAGGCTGGAAACCGGTTGTAAATAAAACGGGATAGAGCGGAGTTTCGACGAATCGACCAACGGTATACTTTCGTTGCTCGATGTTTATTCGTCACGAACAATTCGACGCGTGACATTAACGCGCGTTCCGAGCGTCGGTTATTACGATAGATATGATGGATCACGGATTCACCAATGGCGAGCTTTATCGACGGATCACCGGTAGTTGGTGCTGGATCCTCGTGTATCGTAATCGCTCGATTCCCGACGAGATAGCGCGCGTGTAGCGTCCACCTCGAGCGAGCAGACGAGTCGAAAATAAGATAATGAGTTGGCACGCGTGATAGAGAGCTCCTCGCCGATTCGACCGCCCATTTCTTTGTATTTCTTCTTTCCTGCTGCCGGAAATAAAGTTAGGGCTGTTATACGTGTCCTCGAAAATGGTGATATCGCGTTTCGTGTCGATCTTCGTCGTTTTGTTCACGGGTGAACGACCTAGGGATCGTTCTGTCATCCTTGACAGGAGTTAGAGCTGCTCCCGGTGACACGGTTCCTTGAAAATTCGAGTTTGCAGGTATTTTTGAATCAGTCGACGATGGATTCGACGATGATTGAAGAAGAATTTTAAATATCGTGGTTGCAGACGAGTCGAAAATAAAATAATGAGCTAGCACGCGTGATAGAGAGCTCCTTCCTGATTCGACCGCTGATTTCTCTGTATTTCTTCTTTCCTCCTGCCGGAAGTTAGGTTAGGGCTGTTATACGTGTCCTCGAAAATGGTGATATCGCGTTTCGTGTCGATCTTCGTCGTTTCGTGCAAGGGTAAACGACCTAGGGATCGTTCTGTCATCTTTGACAGGAGTTAGGGCTGCTCTCGGTGACACGGTTCTTTGAAAATTCGAGTTTGCAGATATTTTTGAATCAATTGATGATCATGAGTAGAGAAGAATTTTAAATATCGTGGATTTGTTGATGCTTGGAAGAGAATTTGCAGGTATATGACAGTGCATATGCCATAGTTGACAGTTGATAGGCTATAATTGGTAGTCGATAGTCTTGACATTCTTCCCAGGTAGTTTGAAATTTGTTTGGAATTTCCACACTCCATTTATCACTTAACTTTAATCATCGATTCTCTATCATCTGTCAACGAAACGGTCATAGTTTATTCACAAGTATCAATCGCTGTGTTTCCAATCTCTCGAAGATGAACTGACGGTACTCGAAAAGAAGAGAATTTGCACAAGACAGAATAAAACAGTCGGTGGAATATGACAGCGAATAGACTATAGTTGACAGTTGATAGTCGATAGGCTTGACACTCTTCCAAGGTACTTCGACGTTCGTTTGGAATTTCCACACTCCGTTTGTCACTTAACTTTAATCATCGATTCTCTATCATCTGTCAACGAAACGGTCATAGTTTATTCACAAGTATCAATCGCTGTGTTTCCAATCTCTCGAAGATGAACTGACGGTACTCGAAAAGAAGAGAATTTGCACAAGACAGAATAAAACAGTCGGTGGAATATGACAGCGAATAGACTATAGTTGACAGTTGATAGCCGATAGGCTTGACACTCTTCCAAGGTACTTCGACGTTCGTTTGGAATTTCCACACTCCGTTTATCATCTAATTTTATTTATCGATTCTCTATTATCTGCCAAACGGTCATACTTTATTCGCAAACATCAGTCTCCGTGTTTCCAATCTCTCGATTGGAACTGAAAGTTGATCGCAATGCACGATCAACGAAAATACGTATTAATATTATGAATGAAGTAATACCTTAGACGGTTTCGTAATCTGAGATCGTCGAGTCACGAAGCGAATTAGATAAGCGGATTTGCGTCATTCCGCGTGAACTCGTGGCCCACGAGAGGTGCGAAATTAATCGGCCATAATTAAAATTTCGATAAACGAATGCGATTATCGCAGCTGATCCAAATTCCAAATTGGATCTTCGTTTCATCCGCGCGACGATATCCCAATAATGAACCGCGATGAATGGTCGCCCGATGATAAGAGAGCGAGATAAAACGTTAAAAATACAGACCCACGGGCGTGTACTCAACTTTCAAGCAACACCGAGCGTCGGGTGCCAGCGAGATTAGGAGAGACTCGAGCGAAATGATCAAACGAAAAGTGATATTCGGCAATTTTTTACAGGCTAAGAGCTTCGCGAAACTTTCTGCTATTTTCAGTACATATTCTTCAGAGTTTCAAGATACAGACGCATTTTTCTCAGTTAGATTTCATCGACTTTTAACGAAATAAGGGGTATTATTCCTCATGGGCAGCTTCATCGTCGAGCATCGATATATGCGTGATTTAAAATATTTTTCCTCACATTTAAAACTAAAAATTCTACGTCCTCATTTTCTTAATACATATATACATCGAATGAATTAAAATCCAGTATGAAAAATTCTAAATTGACGATGATACGTGGCTCACCGAGTACAAGGGAACGATTTTCCAAAAATCTTCAATTTCGCTATAAAATTCGCGTAGTTTGAGTAAATAATATTACGAATGAAGCTGATTTATGTGTCAAAGAAGTTAGTCATGCATGTACCTACATGTTTTAAACCAACCCTATAAGTTAATTATCTTTTAAAACTCGGATTTAACCATTTCCCGTACAATGACGAGTCTGACTCGTGACGAAGATTTTGGTTTTTGGTCCAAACATGAATATCACGAGCTAGACTCGTGAACAGAACATTTCTCTAAATATAGTCTTGAAACTGTCATCTATTATAAAATATAATATATTTATAATATTTATAAAAGGAAAAAGGACTAGAGTTTGCTTCCACAACAGCAGTGTCGCGTAGAACTGACTACATCACACGTCTTTACATTTCGGCTCGTATTGCGACTGTTTTCTAGCATCAGTCTGGTCTGTTGACGCCAATCATTTGGGCCCAAATTTCGTCGAGTTAATGGCACGGAAACGTTTAACGTTTCCCTTCTTAACCCTCTGCACTCGTCGATCTTTTGGCTAGAGAATAGTAAAAATTCAAAGATTCCGTACTAAAAAGCTGAGGATACTTTTTTGAGCGGTAAATAAATAATTGTATAATAATAGAACTGTAGAATTATTTGACTTCGATACCTCGCACACCGTTACATTACATTAAATTTGATATATTAATTAATATCGATCTTCCAAATTTTATGAAACGATGACTGAAACTCACCTCTCGAGTGCAAAGGGTTAAAAGATCGGTTATTAAAAACTAAAAGAAAGCGTTATTTTAAGCAACAAAAATGCAATCGATTCTTGTCACTACTTACTCGAGTCTCTTCCCTCAAAACTCTCTCTTACTTCATCCGAATCCGAAGCCTCCAGCTACCTTTCCACTTTCCTACCCCTTTTCTAGAAAATCCGAGTATTCCGCTATATAAGAGCATTAACAAATTCGCCCGATAATATTTGACTTTGGTCCCGAGGGCCACGGTTTCTCATTGACTTCGATCCTTTTTTCTTCCCCATTTTTCTATTCTTTTTTTCACTTCATCCCGCCTTTTATCCCCGCGCGAACCTAATCTGTGTACGCAATCGATACGCGGCTGATTAATTACGGATTCGTCGGACGACCACGGCGAATGGGCGTAAAAATTCGGCCGATTATCGACGGGCCTTCGTCAGACAACTCGATACGAATCTCGCGATGCGATCGATACGACGCGTAATTGAGGATTAACGCGGTCGATCGCGGCTACGCGTCGATCATTGGGATCATCCTGAACGGGGCCGCAAGTATCGCGAGAGCGGAGGCGAAAGAACGATCGTGCAGCGACGGCAAGATGGCGGTGGACGGAGGGTACTGCGCGTTCGAGGAAAGGAGGCGCAGTGTTTACATCCTCGCGGCTGATTAACTCCGCGGGTACTGCTTTGATCACGGAAAACGGCGAGCGATGATTTTCGTCGCCATCTTTGGTCAATAGCGGTCACTGACTGTGATCATGCCCATGAGGATGTAAACACGCTGTGTCTTCTTTTCTCGAACGCGCTATAGCCTCGAAACAAGCGTCGATCTCCTCGATCGGTTACGAAAGTCACCAAATTTCGGAATCGTTTCGAAGGGGGTTATGGAGATTAGAATCCTCGCGATTAGGCAGTCTGCAAAGTTGTTATGGTTAGAGTCAATTGTTCGAATAGATGATTCTCCATGGTTTCTCTCCTTCCTTAGCAAGTTGGAAGCGTGGAAGGACCGAGAAGACCGGATTGCTCGAACGAGTCGCCCGTATATTGATTTTCCTTTAGCAGATACCGTTGCCCGAATTTACGGCCCTGGTGTTTTTATTATCTTATCTGCCCCTTTTACGTCAAGCATTAAAAGTTCCTATTACACCTATCTCGCTTTTATTACTCTTAAATTGACCCCTAAATCGAACGCCACCGCCCTCTGCCCGTGGGTTTTAACACTAGGAAAGGTGTATTACTGCAGAAATTTGAAATTCACCGTTATTCCAAAATTTCCAGCCGTGTAAAAATATAAGAAAGGGAGAGGAAAATATAATCTATGTTGTCACGGTAAATAAATTAATTTCTCGAATCGGCGCGCGTATCAACGACGACTATATTACCCCGGCTATTCAAATAATGTCAAATATGTGGCTAGAGCAACGTCGTATACCAATTACGCGATATGGTACACCAGCCGTAATGTTATCGCAAACAGATCGAGGGTACCAAAAAACGATGACGTTTAAACGCGACACGAATCGTTAACAATCGGCGAGCATGTGCCATAAAAGCTGCAGCCCGTCGCGGTTACAGTACGATCAACAACAACTATAGAAAGACGGGAATCCGCGCGGAGCCGCGTCGCGAGTCCGGGGTAGCGTAACGAGTCTTAGTTAACGGGTGGACAATCGAGGTGCAATCTCCCGCGGATTATTCGGCATGATACACAGGCAGATATACATTGAGAGGTACTACAAACCTGTGTATCTCGCCAATATTTGACTAAATCATGAACAATGTTTGATTGTACACAGGCGCGCGGCCGCGCGCGCACACACGCGAGCCGACTCGCGTGTGTGGCCGTGCTCGTTCGATATAGGCCCGCCGTGCCGTTAAAACGAGACGCCGTGTGCCTCTCTGTATACACGCAGCCGTGTGCGCGAGAGAAAGAAAGGGGTCGAGGAAGGGACGTAGCGGGTGGGAGCGAGACGATCGACCGGTCCCGTCGGGTCGGAGAGAGACGCGGCGAAAGTATAGGTTGACGAGAGTGGAGCAGAAAGGGTGAATCGCGACCGCGAGTGGGACAGAGAGGGAGAAGCAGTAAGACACGAGGGAAAAGAGGTGGAAAAATGGACACAAGAAGGCAAGACAAAAAAGAGCGGCGTACGGCGAAGAACGGTGAAGCGGGGCGAAGAAGAAGAGCGACGGGAGTGGAGGGAGCGAGCTCGAAAGACAGCGGCGACGGGAGAAAGAGTCGCGCCGGAGAACGCGCCGGATGAAAGGTGGAGTAACGACTGCGTAGTGGGAACGGGAAGAAGAGTGGCCGGAGTGGGGGAAGAAAGCGGGGAACGCGCAGGTGGGGGAACGCTCGGCGGTGGGGGAAGCACGGTGTCGCGGCGACGGAGTGGGGTGAGGCGCGATACCGTAGGTTGGCGTGGTGGGGGCCGAGTGACGCGACGGGCGAGTGGTGGGGACTAGAGGACCGCGCTGGAGGAGAGGGGGCGCCGATATCGACGAGGAGAGGTAGCCGTGTGCGTGCGACGAACGTACCCTCCTCTCTCGTGTAACCTCTCTCTCTCCGGCGTGGAAAGTCCGTGCGAGGGTTGCTGCGAAGGAGGATACGAAGGGCAGAAGCCCCCTCGCATGGAATTTAACGCTTCATCGACGGGTTTTATCAGCGGCTCGCTCTCGGGACACGGCGATAAGCGGCGTCGTTAATTCGAGGATATTAAACGGAACTCTAACGGACACGCCGTGGAGGGATGAGATCTGACAGGTATAGTTGCTCGACAATGTTGGTACTCGCTGGTGCGCCGCTGGTGTTACGGTTGTCGATGTTTTCTGGGGCGGTTTAGTAGCATGGTAACTTTAACGGGTTGATATCGGGCGGTTCATGCCGTAGTTGCAGGATGGCTTTGCTGTACACCGATACGGTAGATGCTTCAAATTATACCCGTCTCGTGTCAATGCGACATACTTCTCGCCATCTCCTGAAACAAACAATCACTAATTCAGTAATGGGAAATTACTGATCCGACAGGTATAGTTGCTCGATAATTTTATTACTCTTTGCTGTATCTCTGGTGTTATAGTCGCCTATGTTTCTTGGCTTGGTTTAATATCGTGGTATCGAATGATCGATATCGTAGTTGCAGGATAACTTTCCTATCGATCTATACGATAGATCACGGATCTCGACGTGCTGTCTAAAATTACTTCCTCGATGTTATTATATTACAACGCGAAATATTACCTGCCATCTCCGCGCTTCGAAAATATCGTAATCGTTAATAGAAAATCACTATATCGCGGTATTCGATCGCAATAAAAACGACTATCCAAGTGTTAACGTATCATTTAATTGCACTCCATTATACGCGCGTCGTATCTTCCAACCTCACGGCCATAAATTCATAATCACCGATGTTTTACGATATCGTGGCTCGAGTAATAGCCAAATAACGCGAACCAGTATAGTTGCTCGATCGTTTCGATACCGATACCCTGTTTCACGGGTCGCGTGTAGCGCACGGCTGCATTGCGTCGCCTGTATGCAGATATTTGCACGGTCGTACATGTGCACGCGGTGTTAGTCAGGGTAATTTGCAGCTTCGTTAATTTATGGTTGCGCAAGCGTGAATTTCGCGTCGCCAGCAAAGGCGAGGAGTCAAGGTTCGCGGAGAATCAGTGACAAGATGTCTGACCGGAGACGCAGCCATGCATCAGTCCTAGGGAATATTTTCTCAGCCAACGTTATACACTTCTAGCATCGCGGTTCTCTAAAATTCTTTCTTCCATATTCCTCGAGAGGTATTCGACAATTGTACAGTCTCGTAAAGGAGACGTACAATCTCCTAAATTATCTTTAAGATTCGCAGCGTAGAAGCTCTCAGGCGCGAGCAGCACATAATTACACCAGTAACATTGTTTTCATCGAAATTCTTGCGCATTATAGTTGAAAATTCTCGGAACTGCGTGTGTTACATCGCGCGATTACAATTCACGCGATAATCGCACGCAATCTACTACTGCAGCGTCATGTAATTGCAACGCGTGTAATCGTAATTCACGTGATTAAAGCTCACACAGCCGCGATTAACCCGATAATTTCCGTGCGTTCCTCGAGCTTGCAAAGCCCGGTGATATAATCGTTGGATCATGGACGATTCGGGATTTAAATTCGAGCTTCGAAGATTTTTCTTTGCCAATTGAAGATACAAGGATTGCGGTGAATTCGACGCGAAAGGTTGGGACGCCTAGGGGGTCAACGTCACCGGGTGACCAGCGGATAAACGACCCCCTGATCCGTATTTTCTCGCATTGGTATACACCCAGCTGCGAAGAAACTCGAGCCAGATGGAATGTCAATAGCTTTATCGAATTTGTTGCAGTTTCTCTTTTAATTAGCGTTCTCATAATTAACCGGGGAACGTCGTGGACAGGGCAAATATTTGAGGCAAAGGCGGTAGCCCCGTATCTTGGGCCGCTGTTAGAACACCCTTGCCACCAAATGTTTTCCGTATTTGTTGCGAAATAGTTTTCCAACGACGCGTTAATAAAACGCAAACAACGCGCAGGAAAGTATTAATGTTGCTTTGATTCCTCGTATCGCCGGCAAATATTTGACCAATCATCGGCCGACATTTTTATCTACCCTTCATTTTTTAGCGTAACTTAGTCGCGTGACAGGGCCCAATTTTGCCTTCTCTGCTTTATTAACACTCGGAGACATGCCACACGCTGGAAATTACTCAAAAATAACTGGAAATGCTACCACTGGAAATTACTCGAAAAATTTGCGAATTAATTTATCGAACGTGAACGAAATCATCGTCATGGTCCTCGGTTCGTTTAGCTCCTCGCATAATCTCCTCGAGCTATTCGTTGGAATAGACAGTCATTCGCTTGGCTTCTTCAACCCTCTATGGGACTATGGGAATATTTTCGATAATTACGCACACTTTCTCGCAAATCCTCGAAGTCGGAATCCCTCTAGTGGCGAGGGTGGGAACGACGGTCGCTACACTCCCGTTGGAAATTAATTACGAGTGTGAGGATTACGAGAACACAAGATTCCTCGATTGACGCGTCGGCGTCATGGAGGTAGAATTATCGGCATCGATATCGCGAGCAGCTCGTCACCTCGAAGACGATTGAATAATATCAGATAAGGGATATCTGCTTAACGCCAGCACTCCAGTGCAAATGCCGATCCCGATTTTTGCACCACGCTGTGGCTAGATTCCCGCATAAATGAAAGCACGGCGTTCGTTTCTCCACATATAAACTCGTTATCGACGTAATTTCTCACGAGTTTTCCACGACGTCACCTATCGATCACGATAGAGCGTGCATGCAAGTTCGCTCGGAACACCGATCGACTTCGTTCCACGATCGTGATCGGTAGAGGAGAAAGAACGAAAAGGAAGGTAAAGGACAGTATTCGGTATGTCGATTAATTTCCAGGAATTTTTCCCGCTGTTTTCCACGCGGTATAAATTACGGAGCGATTAAACGCGCGGCAGAGAGGTGGGAATAACGGAAGGACCGGGCAGCGGAAAAATCGGCAGGCGAATAAAATATTTGTAATTGATATTCCGACGCACGGTTCGCCGAATTTATTTCATATTTTTCGAAGATGATCGGGCCGGTAAACAAACTGGAAATCGACTTCGCCGCGGCGCGACGTGTTAAGCATAAAAAATATAATTTCGCGGGGCGGGGGTGGAGGGTGCGACGGGGGGTGGGAACAATAAACGCGTAATAAACAAAAAGTTTACGCGCTGTATACAGGCGATCGATTAGCGTCGCGCTGTGAATTTCATTTTAATGGAGTGTAATGGCTTTATGGAAATACGATATAATAATTCGCTGGCACGGCAAACATGATAAAAACTGCAAACAATTTTGATACATTTCACGCATCGCGCACGGCACACGGGCCCGTATAATTTTCAATTTAATTTTATAACTGGATCGCGGACGCGTGCGCGCCGGCCGGGGCTTGCTCGTTCATCCCTCATTGTTTCGTTAAAGGTAATTAGAACGCGAAATACCTGTCTGTCCATAAAAAGAATTTCAATTTATTATTCTCGCCGACTATTTACCGCTTTATTCTTCTTACTCGCGAAAACGGGGAGGAATCACAGCGCGTGTGCGAGCAGGTAGACTCGTTAATTTTTCCACAATTGTCAACCATTTTTTTCTTTCTTTTTTAATCCTTTAACGATGGTTGGTGTAATGATATTAGATATCGCGATGTAAAATTATTGCGCGTGTTTAATTCGATGCACGGAGGGAGAGTCTTGTTAATTTTTTGACAAACGAGATCTCTTGTCAACCCTTTAACGACGGTTCGTGTAGCGATATTGGATACAACGATGCTAACTTAAACGCGTGTTTAATTTGACGGATGGAGATATAGTCTCGTTAATTTTTTGACACACGTGAATATTTTTTAAACGCTTTAACTACAATTGAGGAAATAATAGTGGATATGGTAATGCAGAAATGGCAACTTTTCTTAACCCTAAACGATGATTAGTATAATAATAATTGATATTGCAATGTAAAATCATAACGCGTGTTTTATATAATGCTTGTTCCATTTTTTGACAAACGTAATTTCTTTTTAACGTATTTAAAGACGTTTAGTGTAATAATGATAGATATAGCGATGCAAAATTATACGTGTGTTTAATTTGGCGGATGAAAGTAGAGTCTCGTTAATATTTTGACAAATGTGAATATTTTTTAAACCCTTTAACGATGATTAATGAAATAATAGTGGATGTGGTAATGCGGAAATGTCAACTTTTCTTAACTCTAAACGATGATTAGTATAATAATAATTGATATTGCAATGTAAAATCATAACGCGTGTTTTATATAATGCTTGTTCCATTTTTTGACAAACGTAATTTCTTTTTAACGTATTTAAAGACGTTTAGTGTAATAATGATAGATATAGCGATGCAAAATTATACGTGTGTTTAATTTGGCGGATGAAGGTAGAGTCTCGTTAATATTTTGACAAACGTGAATATTTTTTAAACCCTTTAACGATGATTAATGAAATAATAGTGAATGTGGTAATGCGGAAATGTCAACTTTTCTTAACCCTACAACGATGATTAGTATAATAATAATTGATATTGCAGTGCAAAATTATAACGCGTGTTTTATATAATGCTTGTTCCATTTTTTGACAAACGTGATTTCTTTTTAACCTATTTAATGACAGCTAGTGTAATAATAATAGACATAGCAATGCAAAATTATACGTGTGTTTAATTTGACGGATGGAGATAGTCTCGTTAATTTTTTGAAAAACGCGAAGCTTTTTTAACCCTTCGACGGTGATTAGTGAAATAATAATAGACATAGCAATGCAAAATTATAGGTATGCGTATTTGATTCGATGCATACAGGATGCAAATGTATGAGTGATTACGAAAGTGGAATAAATAATTTGTCTCTCGCTTCGAAACATTAAATGGTTAATGATTGATCTAATCTAGCTGATCTCTCATTCAAACCAAATTTGAAGGAAATTTTACTCCAAGATTATATAAAATCGTATTCCTAATTTCAATAAAATCGCATAACCAATTGTATCACTGATGCATAAAGAAAAATATCGGGGTTTCATGAGTATGACTGGACACAGAAATTCAAGGGGTTAATGATTGACCTAATCTAGCTGATCTCTCATTCAAACCAAATTTTAAGAAAATTTTAAGAAAATTTTAATCGAAAATTATATAAAATCGTATTCCTAATTTCAATAAAATCCCATAACTAATTGCATCATCGATGCATAAGAAAAATTATCGTGGTGTCATGAGCATGGCGCGAGTTGTAAATCATCGGAAGAAAAAGAGGGAAATGATTACGGATCGATGAACAAGTGGAGGAAGAATGACCGACTGGTCTGTTTTTCTGCACGAGGATTTAAGCAAGCAAATGTTATTCCATTCTGTTTCACGCGTGACATAATACCAGCAGCGCCCCTTTTAATTAACGTTACTACAATTAACCAACACTCTCGCGGATGGGACAAATATTTGAGGCGGGGTTACTTATCTCTATCCACCGGCCTCTTCACCGCGAATTTCCTCGTATTCGCTTCGAAATACGCTTTCTCCGTTTTTCACCCGACCTTTTCCCCCGTTTTTCCCACCGGCACGCAAACCACGCGTTAATAAAGCGGCAGTTCACGCGGCCAAACCGATTTTTCTCCACGCTCGCGACGCTCATCATCGTCCAATCGCCATTCAAGGATCGTCTCTGCTTTCGTTCGAAATCTCGACTGTCTAAAATTCTCGTTCTATCTGGAAGAATTATGAATTTAATTTCTTTCGCTCCGAGCGAAAGTTGCCAAAGGATCCCCGAGTCTTCGATAATCCACGTGTTTACGAAAGAATTTAGAAATATTCGTGAATTTTTGGGTTCCCGAGTCAAGCGAGGTTTGTAAATCTGATTATTAGCGAATTGTGATATTTGTGTCTCCATTCAGGAATTTAATCGAAGATCTATGATTTTTTAATAGTCGATATACCTAATTAAATTTTATTTGTTATTAATTTATAAAATTCGTGGATTATTGGGGATTTTTTTAAACGATAATGATAAATCTTATTATTAGTAAACTATGAAATTTGTGACTACATTCATTCTCAAAAATTGAGGATTTAATTTCTGAAATTGAAAGTGTCGAAGATATATGATTTTTTAATAGTCGATATACCTAATTAAATTTTATTTGTTATTCATTTACAAAATTCGTGGATTATTGGGGATTTTTTTAAATGACAATGATAAATCTTATTATTGGTAAACTATGAAATTTGTGACTATATTCGCTTTCAAAAATTGAGGATTTAATTGCTGAGATTGAAAGATGTCGAAGACGTATGATTTTTTAATAGGCGATATACCTAATTAATTTTATCTACTAATGAATTTATAAAATTCGTGGATTTTGGGATTTTTACTAGGGCAAGGATATAATAAATTATTATGGGAATCATAACTCGATTCATCCTCAAAAATTGGGGATTTAATTGTTCTAATCAAGAGATTTCAAAGAACCCCTTTTTTAAAAAATCGTTACTTAAAATTTGTCATTAATGAATTACAAAATTGGTGAATTTCGAGATTTCGAGTCAGATAAGGATAATAAATGCAAATTGTCCCTAAATTCGAGCCTCGAATCACCCTCAAAAAATCGGAACGTGATTACTCACTAATAGAGAGACGTCGAAGATCAACGACTTCAAATTTATCTGAACAAAATTTATCTGAAACACAAAATTCGTGGATCGCAAAGTATTGGAGGAAGCATATAATCAGTGAGCCACGAAATTCGCGAAACGAATTACAATTTTATCAACATCCTGTCAAATTTTGTATATTTCCGATCCAAAAATTTGGAAGCCGAAGACAACGTTCCTCACAGAGTCACCCTGTCACCCATTGAGTCTCATATCCACCGATCTATCATCGCCAATAGTGCATGCCACGCCTAATCGCTTGTATTAATCACAAAAGCAATATGTCTTTCGGAAATCGGTGGCAATCACCAGGTTCACGATTCGAGTAGCCATCTGACACCTAAATCAAACGATTCGCCTAATCACCTCGCTCCGAGTAGCTATATTTTCATTTTATCGTTGTTTACCTCTGTTTAACATCGTTCCCATCTCTCCCCCGCTTTCCAGCCCGCCATAGTATTTTTAATAGCATCATCTCGATACCATTAGACGATAGGACACCATAAAACAGAAGAAGAAGAAGGAACGACTTCCTTGGTACCGTATTTCACTGGATTCGTCAACTATCACGGTTCGCCAGACGGCCTGTAATTGTTGACAGTCGCTTATAATTGATTCAGCTGGCCAAAGTGACATGGAGTGCTCGTTGAACGCCAGTTAACGCCAAGTCGAGGCGCGTTGCGTCGGCCACGTCGTTTACTTGTTAGATTATTCGCCTAAGAGGGGAGTTTACCCCTTGGATTTCGACGTGGAAGCCTAAGCGTGACTGCGTGGTCCGACCGTACACGTTAACGCATCGGTACGTGAAGTGGCTGGCGAAGTACAATAGTGGTTACGCTAACGATTTCACCAGGTCGAGATAGGTGTAATATCGATTCGCAGAATCGTCCGGGGATGATCGTATTTAAATTCGAATTCGGTTAGGGGGAAGCTCGTGTAGATGGTATTGCTGATAAGAAGTCTTTATATGAACTCGAACTATTTATTCTTTTGGTATTTTATGAGACGATAAAGGGAGGTTTAAATTGTTTCTTTGTTCTCACTGCTTGTTAAAAATTGTGGCATTTTACGCTTAAAAATTATAATAATTTTGGGTATTAATAAAATTTTTAAAGTTAAATTATATTGAATTAAATTTTTAAATTAAAATATTGATATATTAAGAATTATATTAAAAATAAATAAATTTGGGTAATCTTGTATTATCGTGTTCAACCGGAAATCGTTTCCAGGGGTAGTAATAGCGACTCGATGAGGGAAGATTATAAAAATTTGGGAAGTAATTTTCATGGTGTAGTGTGAAGTATAATTTTGGATGAAATTTGGTACAGTAGACAGGACTTACGATTTTCGAAGGAAAATTTTAGAAGTCGTTGATTGGGGATTTATTCTGAAGATAATTCAAAGGAAATTTTTGTAAATTTGACAGTAACAAGATTATATTCGTGGTATACCTAAGACTAGCAAAAATGTAATTTGAAAAAGATGATAAGAATGATAAATATTATCGCAAACTTTATAATAAATATTTTACTAATTTTTACTACTTTCACTTTAATTTGTCGAAGTTTGAAATTAAATTAAAAAGTTTACAATATTTTGGAATAGGAAGCATAAGTATCATAACTATCATCCCTCTAATTCTTCCTGACGACTGACAAAATTATTCTACTGCACTACTCCTGTCAAAAAGTTTTTGGCCAAACACAATTATTTTTATATCTCACTCTATCACTTCCAAAAAATTAATTTTACGTAATTTCGTATTATCTTTGCTGGAAGATTTTCTACCACTGATAGTACTCGTCAACGCTCTATATTTTGCAAAATTAGCATTAACTAATTAGCTGTAATATATTACACTGTCAATAATCGTATCAAGTATACGAAAAATTCCGGAACAAACACAGCCTCACACGACTAGTAATATTCTAAACACAGAGATATCAGTTTCAGTGACACGCGAAATAATCGAACGTTGCAACAATAAACCACCCCTCTCGAATCACGTACCCACGACTCACCCCCACTGTAACGAACCCCGGAACAACCCTGGAAGATTCGAAGAAACACCGCAAGACCGTCCACTCTTGCACCCTCTTTCCGCGCTGGTAATTTCTTGATCGCGGAAAGGCTCACGGCTGCAGGGATTTCTGTACATACCCTAGACGAAAGGCAAAGTCTGTCGGGGGTTGGCGCGATCGCGTGTGTGTCCGAGGCGGCGCGGTTTACTTAGGTGCGGCGGAGAAATTGAAATTTTCGTAAACGGATTAGGGTGGCCGGCCGCACGACAAACTCCTTGTTAATTAGAATGTAATCCGCCGCTTAATGGCACGTCCGCTAATAAAATCAGCCGGCACACGTGGTCGCGATCTGAGACACCGTTGGCCAATTTCGCCGGAGGATCGGCCGGAAATTGGAAGCCCTCGCCGCGTCTGGAGAACACCGTGGTAGCCCTGGTCTGATTGCATCGCGACACGAGTTTAAGGACCGGCTCGAGGAAGATACACACCCACCGGCCCGGGTTTTAATCCGCCCGTGTGAATCGTGAAATATGCTCGTGGTCTCCCGATTCTTCTTCGAATTTCATTTGCAATCGATCCAGATACGTCGTTTCCAAGTTGCTGCAGAGGTAATGGAAAATAGGACGATAGGGTGGAACGAATGGATTGTTTAATCCTTTGGCTTTTAACTCTTTCGGGCACGCTGGGATTTAAAGTGTCCCACCTTTTCAGTGATGCATTTGTAATGCATGCTGGGAAATTTTTACAGTGTCCCACCTCGAAATATTTATTTATTTATTTATTTATTAAATGGGAAACCTATTAGAATACAAAGATAAATGAATGCATGTGGAGTTTACAAGTTTCTTAAAATAGAATTATGGTAAATATCCAGAGGAACATCAAAATGTCCTATTGCTTGATTATTATTATTTGCTAAGGAAGTAATTCGACATATAGGATCGACATATTCGAGAATCGTGATTTAAAACAGATAGACTGGGATGTACGCGATGTTCTAAGTGCTCTTTGAGTATATAATAGTTTGAATTGCAATAGCTGCATGAGCATATGTTTATATTTCGTCTTATTTACGTAAAGCAGTTGGTAATACCTTCGGCAAATGGTATAAATGGATTCGCTCGTGTTGGCAACGTTCAACATGCCAGTACAGGTTCATCAATCGTTGCAAGAGGAAGGTTTATCGCGACGATCTTTTTTTCCTGGTTTTATGTTTTTACATTATGCGATTCCTTTATTAGTAAAAATATACCAATTTTGTTTCATTTAAAACGCGATAAAATTTCTATGCAACGTGGGTCTATTTTATTATCCGAAATCCTGTGCCGCAAAGAGTTAAAGAACTAAATAAAATTCAGAATTCTTCGCGATAGAATATATTCTTGCAACGGAATTAAAAATTCTCGATCCTAATCTTCCCTTTCCGTCGCCGAATTTTTCCTGCGAGGAAAACGGGGTAAAATTGCGATTCCGGGGGAAGGAAATTGAATGCTAGGATCAATGCTGTGACCATGCTATGATCGTCAAGATAAAGTAATCGTTAAAGAACTAAATAAAATTCAGAATTCTTCGTAGTAGAATATATTCTTGCAACAGAATTAAAAATTCTCGTTTCTAATCTTCCCTTTCCGTCGCCGAATTTTTCCTGCGAGGAAAACAGGGTAAAATTGCGATTCGGGGAAGGAAATTCAATGCTATGATCATGTTATTTTATTTTTTGTTTTAATATCTGAAATCCTGTGTCGTAAAGAGTTAAAGTTCTCGTGTAAAGATGGTTCTTGGTTTTTCGAACTCGTTGTCTCTCTGCTTGTCTCTTTCTTATGAGCTAGGTTCGTCTGTTTGTCTCTTTGTGAATACACACATGCAAATATAAAATGCAGATTTTGGTTTACGAATGCTACCAATCTTGGTTGTTTTCGACGTTGTTGACTTGCAAAAATATTTCTTTAAAAACACAAATTTTTATAATTTCTATTTTCCCATTAGGCATAAGAATTTTTTTTCTTATGTTTTTCGTGTCCAAAGATGGCGTATGAGAGTAGTGATGATGTTGTTTATTGTCTTGGCTTCGCAAATATTTTTTTATTCCACGTTTATGGCGTCTAGAGGCAGCATATGAGGGTGACGAGAGTGTTCACCCCTTGGGGTTCTAAAATAATTTTTTATTGTACGTTCCTGGTGTCTATAGGTAGCATATGATAGTGATTAAAAGATTGTTTAATTCTTTCGCTTCTGAAATATTTCTTCATGCGCAAATAATTTTTTCTGTAGGTCTTTGCTATCTATAATTGCATCTAAGGGTGGTGAGGATTGGTTTAATCTTTTGGCTAGGTTTCTTGTTTTATGGTGTTGGTGTCCAAAGATAGTCCAAAGATGTCAGGAAAAGTAACGATATTAAATAAATCGTATCGACTTTGAGAAATTTTTTTTACTATAAATATGATATTTCAATAATTCACTGAAATTATTAAAATAATTGAGATGCATTCAGACGAATCAAACATAGAAATAGAATCTTGTGTTTTCTTTAGGTGTACATTTGTATGTCCTTGTCATCTTTTGGTTTCTAGTATTAATCATTATTAATTTTATATACGAATAATAAGAAATACAATCGATTTTTCTTTTCAAATATCAAATTCCTCACTCATCTCTTTTAAATAAATTATTCATTATTTTGTTGCTACAGGGACGAGTGAAGCGTGCATAACAAATGAAATATGAATTTAAATAAAATAAAATAAAAATGAAATTAACCAATCCTGGGTATTCTTATTTTAATCGTTGTAACAAAAGCGTGATATTCGTTCTAACAGGTGTAAGGTTAATAAATTTGCATAAGGTATTCTTATACAAAATTGCAGAATATATAAGAAGCAGTGTAAGCGATAAATTCGCAGACGACCAGTGAGCCGGTTGAAAGTTTACACTTTACACGAGGAGAAATTACGTAACGTCTG
Source organism: Eufriesea mexicana (assembly GCF_001483705.2). Taxonomy (NCBI): domain Eukaryota; kingdom Metazoa; phylum Arthropoda; class Insecta; order Hymenoptera; family Apidae; genus Eufriesea; species Eufriesea mexicana. The sequence goes on along the minus strand of NW_016908236.1, from coordinate 317,675 downwards.
GTGGAAAGTATCGGGGAACATTTTCCTTCGATAAAGCCGTATTTTCCCTCGAAGGAGCCCGCCGCTCTCTTTTCCAAGGAGAGCACGAGCGTGGAAAAGGAATCGATTCCGTCTCTATTTGGTTATCGTTACGTAACGCCTGTAACCTCGCGTTGTAAGTCCTCGGGTAATTTCCCCATGCGCCGCCATGACGCGGCTGTGCCCGTGTAAAAGTCCCTAGAGGATCGAAATAGCGCGTCGGCGTACCTAGGATCGTCCACGGTGGAAAACAGAAGCCTATATTCAGCGAAGATATACGAATATCCCGCGAGAACGAGGACGAAGATTTATGGGAGAATGAACGTATAAACGATCTCGAAAGAGTTTGCGGAAAATCGAGAAACGAGTCCACCATTTTGAGTTTTTCAAACGAAGTCGCTCTTTTTGAGAGAAGCAAAGAAAAGATCGGAAGCATCGAAGGATTAGAAGAAAAATCCAAGAATTCGAAGATAAATAGGAAGAGAGGATAAAGGAAGAGAGGAAGAGAGAAAGCTTGCGTCCACCATTTTGAATTTTCGAAGCGAAGTCATTATTTTTGAAGAGAATTAAAGAAAAGATCAGAAGCATTAAAAGATTAGAAGAAAAATCCAAGAATTCGAGGATAAATAGGAAGAGAGAATAAAGGAAGAGAGGAAGAGAGAAAGCTTGCGTGAGAAAAAGCCACCCCTCTTCGAGGAAAATATCGAAAGGGGCGAAAGCATCGAAGCACTCCCTTTAAACTAAAATCCAAGGACTCGAATAGGAAGAAATAAAAAGAAGAAAAGGGGAGAGTCGAGGTCGAAGAGGAGAAAGCTCCAGCCATCGAAAACTACCCCTTCCCAAACAGAATGGGGAAAGAATCGATCAAAATCACCGAAGTACTCCATTAAAACCTAAATCCAAGGACTCGAAGACCCTTGAACTAAAAATCAAATGAAGAAAATGGGAAGAAAAGAGACAGACATAGAAAGAGGAAAAGAAGACAGCTCCAGTTATCGAAAACCACTCTTCTCGAGCAGAACGGAGAAGGAATCTTCCAAAATCACTCAGGTACTCGCTCAAAATCAAAATTCTAGGACTTAAAGACTCCAAACTGAGGACCAAAATAAGAAGAAAGAAGAAGAGAAGATAGAAAGAGAGAAGAGGAAAAGAAAAATCCACCCTTTCTAAGTAAAACGAAGAAAGCACCGACCGAAATCATCGAGGTGCTCTCTTAACACGAAAATCCTAGGATTCGAAGATCCCTGAACTAAAAATTAAATGAAGAAAATGGGAAGAAAAGAGACAGGCCATAGAAAGAGGAAAGGAAGAAAGCTCCAGCCGTTGAAAACCACCCTTCTTGGCAAGAACGGAAAAGGAATCTTCGAAGATCACAGTGGTCCTTCTTTAAAACCAAAATTCCAGGACTCGAAGACCCCAAACTAAGGACTAAAATAAGAAGAAAGAAGGAAAGAAGATAAAAAGAGACAAGAGGAAAGGAAAAATCTAGCCATCCCAAGCAAACCGAAGAAAGCACCGACCAAAATCACCAAAGTATACCCTTAAAAACAAAATCCAAGACCCCCCTCCTCACCCCCATCGAAGAGCCGGAAAACTAAAAACGAAGAAAGCCAAGACGCAAGGGGAAATAGAAGAGACGCGAGGTAAAATAGAAAAGAAGAAATGGCGAGCAGGGTGAATCGAGCGAGCCGGGAAAAGAGACTCGCAGAATCTGTGAATCTCTGGTAGAAAAAGCTGCGCGCGGAAGGAGCCATGAAGAGCAAGGAAGAACTGTCGGGAGAGCGAGGGCCTCGGCGGAGAGGAGGGAAAGACGCGAGTGCTGACGCGTGTGGGAGCGGCTATCAGCGAATATGAGCACGTTTATCAGCGTGGGGGGTTACGAAGCGTCGGCCATGTTGAGCCTGCGTTCTGGCTCGTTCCTCTCCCACTCTCCGACCACCTCTCCTCTCCTCTCCTCACAGTCCACGCTCTTCGTCCTCGCTTTCACCCTTTTCTTTCCCTCCTCGTCCTCCGTCCTCCTCCCTCCGCCTCCATCCCCCGTTAGCACGTCTCTCTCCGACCCGTCCCAGCCGCTCCTCTCCTCCTCGTCAGTCTCTCGCGGAGACTCCATGCAGCTTGCTCGCTCTTCGTCTGGCTCTCCACCGGTCTCTCCCTCTGCCGGCACCCTGTGCTCGTCCCTCTCAGTCCGACGAAGGCGCGTCAATACCTCGGCCAAGCGTGCTTTGCACCCCGCGAAGTCTCATGGGCCGCGTTCGCTCGGGCCAACCAGAAGGCAAGCTGATACCCAGGCGTAGCGATGGCAACGCTTTCCTCGCTCGACCGCCGCCGCCGCCGGGCAGCCGGCTCTCTCCTCTCCTCTCGCCTACGCGTCGCCTAGCCCCGCTGTCACGCTCCGGCTCTCTTCTTTCCTCCCCGCGCCGTTCTCGCGGAAAATCACGGGAAAACGAAGGAGAACGCCGAGATTCGTCGGGGATCCCTGGAGAGCACGGAGAGCAGGGTTCACGGCGTTCACTGGGCTACCGGGCTGTAGGCCGATCGAAATTTTCCTGGCTCATGGCACGGAGGAGAGGAGGATCGTGGCATAGAGGATGGAGGAGTGCTAAGGGTAGGTTTCGCGAGGGGAGGCAGGAGGGTAGGTCCGGGATGATGGTCTTGAGAATTTTGGGTACTCTGGATTTTTCGGATCGAGGGGTTCTGCGTGAGGTAGCATCATGATGGTCTTCGAATTTTCCGGATTCCATGGGATTTTTGCGTTCCCGTGAACAGTTGGGTGGATGTCTGGATGAGAGATAAGACGAGGTCTCTGGTCTTCGAATTTTGAGCACGTGTCGAGATTTGTATATTCGTTTGACTGTTTGGGTGACACTATGGTCAGTTTGGAGGATGGTTGGTCTTGCTAATTTCAGAGATTCATTGGTCTCTGGTCTTCGAATTTTGAGCACGTGTCGAGATTTGTATATTCGTTTGACTGTTTGGGTGACACTATGGTCAGTTTGGAGGATGGTTGGTCTTGCTAATTTCAGAGATTCATTGGTCTCTGGTCTTCGAACTTTGGGCACGTGTCGAGATTTACATCTTCGTCTGAATGTTTGGGTGACATTATGGTCAGTTTGGAGGATGGTTGCTCTTGCTAATTTCAGAGATTCATTGGTCTCTGGTCTTCGAATTTTGAGCACGTGTCGAGATTTATATATTCGTTTGACTGTTTGGGTGACACTATGGTCAGTTTGGAGGATGGTTGGTCTTGCTAATTTCAGAGATTCATTGGTCTCTGGTCTTCGAATTTTGGATACGTGTTGAAATTTACATCTTCGTCTGAATGTTTGGGTGACATTATGGTCAGTTTGGAGGATGGTTGGTCATGCTCATTTCAGAGATTCATTGGTACTTTTGTACTTTGCAATGAATTATTTGGTACCCTGAATGGTAGGGGAGCGAAAGTCTTCAATATTCAAAATTTAGCTATAACTTGAGATTTTGATATTCCTCTGACCATTTGGATGGTACTATGATTAGTTTAGAAGATGATTGATCTAGTGACTTTTAGGGATTCATTGGTATTTTGTATTTTGCGATGGATTATTTGGTACCCCGAATGGTAGGGGAGCGAAGGTCTTGAATATTCAAATTTTGGACATATGTTTGATCTAGTGACTTTTAGGGATTCATTGGTATTTTGTATTTTGCGATGGATTATTTGGTACCCTGAATGGTAGGGGAGCGAAAGTATTCAATATTGAAATTTTAGCTATAACTTGAGGTTTTGATATTCCTCTGACCATTTGGATGGTACTATGATTAGTTTAGAAGATGATTGATCTAGTGACTTTTAGGAATTTATTGGTATTTTTCTATCTCGCGATGATTTGTTTGGTATTATAAATGGAAGATGAACGCAGATGCATGGTTCTGAGAATTTTGAGGATTGGTTGAGATTTGATGGTTGGTAATATGGTTAGTCTATGGTAATATGGTTACTAACTTAGTAGTTAGTTGATAAATGATAGGTTGCTTGGTCTTACAAGTTTTGCCAATTCATGGGAACCTTTTCATTGATGCGATAGTTAATTTGACAGTATAGACAGACAGAAAGACAGCTGATCGATTCTTGCAATCCTTAGTGATATTTTGAAACTCTTAATTTTTGATTTCTACACTTCGATTTATTTTTCAAATTGGTTTCTTTACATTTTTATATATATTATTCTGCATTTACCCGAATTTGGCAGATTAATCGAGTTCAATTTTACGAAGAGTTGGGAAAACTTTGTTAATTAAAAGGAGGTCCTACGAGGTTGATCTTCCGCAACTTTGTGCAGTTCATTTTGTGACGATTAATGTCCACTCCAGTAACAACTTTAATTGAAAATTTCGACTTTAGACGAGTTTCAGATTAATCGATGGAAATTAATAATCGAAAATCTCCTTTCTCGTAAACCTCGAAACTCGAGGAAGTCTCTCGCCCCTATTCGCATAATCACACTTACGTCAGACAGTATATATACCACGAAATTTACCACAAATTATAATTGAACCATATTTTTCCATTTTCATATTACTCTAAATTCCATTCTCCATTTTCGTATTTTCTTTCATTTTCTTTCATTCGTGCCAATTTTCCCATACTCTTTCCACTTTTCAATTTTTCCCTAATTTCCTAACAACCATATCTGTCACTCCCCAAATTTACCCCCAACCATAATTAAACCATACTCTTCTCATTTTCATATTACTCCAAATTGCACTCTCCATTTTCCAATTTTCTTTTCATTTTTCATTCATTCGCTCCAATTTTCCAATTTTCCAATTTTCCAATATTCTTTCCACCTTCCAATTTTACTAATTTTCTGAATATCATATCCATCACTCCCCAAATTTATCCCCAACCATAATTCAACCATACTTTTCCTATTTTCATATTACACCAAATTACACTCTCCATTTTCCAATTTTCTTTTCATTTTTCTTTCATTCGCTCCAATTTTCCAATTTTCCAATACTCTTTCCACCTTCCAATTTTTACTAATTTTCTGAATATCATATCCATCACTCCCCAAATTTATCCCCAACCATAATTCAACCATACTTTTCCTATTTTCATATTACACCAAATTACACTCTCCATTTTCCAATTTTCTTTTTTATTTCTCTTTCATTCGCTCCAATTTTCCAATACTCTTTCCACCTTCCAATTTTTCCCTAATTTCCTAACAACCATATCCATCACTCTCTCCATCCTCAACTTCCACTCGATCATCCGTTCGAAACCCTCCTTTATTCCAACCATACTCGTCAAACGTCTCCAAAACAAAGACTGCATAAATCCGAGCCACCCCTTCCGGAAATCGCGATTCCCGGTGGTTTCGAGATCCAAGCCATCTCGCGATCTATTCATACCCCCGATCTTCCGGCTAATTGAAATTCGCGAATCAATGTCCCGAGGACCCCGGCGGTTTTTCCATTTTCCCGCGTATTCAGGGCGGCATTCGGGGCTGGAATTCGCGCGGCGAAGACGTCGTTTCGGCGGAACGACGAGAGGCAGCGGCCTATGAAATATTAAAACACCCCGTGAGACAGGGGTTACGCGTTCCGGAGCCTCTCGTGGAAATGAATTCCAGCCGGAAGCCGGCTCCTCGCTTCCACGGAGGACTGTGCTCGATAATTCCGGGCCACCTGCGAGGAATCTGCCCGGGACCGGCCTTTCTTTCGCCCCGTTTTCATGTTTGCCCGTTCATTAAACCGCGACGAGGTTGTTGCGCCATTTTGCGGCGTGCCACGAATATCCGGATGTCGTGGAAAAATTTTCGTCCTGGCCTGGGCAAGGTTTTATTCCGTCACGGAGACGTCCGACCCCTTACACCGCGATAACGAATCCGACTCGCCGTTAGTTTCTCGCGTTGAACCCCATAAAGATGAATTACACTCGCATTGAACTAAAATTGTATTTGACGTACTTCAACGTGCGTAAAATTTGCGTAAATACAATTATTAATATTCGGTATTGTAGGTTTGAAGAAATTTTAATTTTGAGTTCCATGGGACTGTTAATTTCGAGGTAAAAATAATGGGGCTAACGTGGAATTAATTGACATAATTCTCCGTCGTGGTTAGGCGTGGGTTACATGTAACCATGACAGGTAGGTGTGAGAATGAAATAGTCCGAGATCGTTAAATTCGAGGCAAAAATAACTAACTTCCCCATAAATCTTCCTAATGAGCCCTAAATTCAAATAACCCTAAACTGCCATAACATCCTTCGATTCCCATAAATCGCCATTAAATAGAATTAAACAAGCATCGAGTTCCCATAATTCAAGGATCACAAACGCGCGGTAGCTCTGTGCGAGCGTGGTGGCGCCACGATCGATGCTTAATGGCGCTGTAATGGCGGCGCGTTTGCAAATTCGCACTTCGCATCTTTGCGCGTGAAAATCGCGTGGTTGCTGCCGCGGAAAATTTCCTTTCGATGTTCCAGCTCGGAAAACGCGTTTGAAAATCTACTTTAAAGCTGTTCAATCTTGAACACTCCTCTGCCCATGGGGAAACAGAATTTGACACCGAGAGTCGAGGGTTTACTCTTCGCGAAACTCGTTGCAACCCACTCTTCGATGCTCCAACCTATTTTTCTCCTTTTTTCCACCTTCCTATTTTACGTTCGCGGTGTTCGCGTGTTTGTCCTCGAAATTTGAGAGCCGGCCCGACCGCCAGTCGCGGTATTTTTAATCGCGCGAACCGAATTAAAACGCCGGAGGATCCTTGTTCCCATGGAGGAATTATTTTCAGGCACGTTCGTTCTATCCGATCGTTAGGCTAATCGGGAATTTTCTTTTCGTCTAATGGAACGTGGGAGACGGTGGAGTACAGTGTGGAGTATATGGGTACTCTCATAGAAGGTGTAAAAATGAAAGTAGAGTGAAATTGTGAAAGGTGGCTCGGATATATTGACAATGGATACGTTCATGCTAATTATTCGTAGGTTACAGTGCGTGGCGTTTAGCTCTATTCATCTATAATGAAGTGCAAAGGGTAAGCTCGATAACAACTGCATCGCAGGGGTGTGACTGTGGGGTGGTTCGAGTCTGGAACTAGGGTTCACGCGTATTAGAACGTTATTGGAATCATTTAGTAGTTGGTATAGCCTGTTACCCTGCCGTAGAATCGAGTTACGTGATTTTATTATTTAAGCATCGCGTAAGGGAAGTTAATCGATTTATTCACATACAAAACTGTATTTAATTACGTATGTATAAAAATGGTATTAATATTTCCATTCATTCGACATATGATTAGAACTAGAATAACTTTTCTAGGTATTTTCTAGAGTCTGGAAAAAATTTGTACCATGGAGAAATGTGGCATCGGATTATTATTATTCGAATTTCAATATATGCTAGATTTGAAAATAATATCGATATTTTTAATACAAAATGGTGACTATCTAATATTTCATTAGATAATATATTGACAATTTTATATTTAATTTTATCCGGTGATAGATCCAGGTACGAACCGTGAAGAAAAATTCCCCCGTACCCCAATCTCTATCCCATTTTTATTAACATTTTCATTCGTTCGTCATATAATTAGAACTAGCATAATTTTTCTAGGCATTTTCCAGAGTCTGGAGAAAATTTGTACCATGGAGAAATGTGGCATCGGATTATTATTATTCGAATTTCAATATAAGCTAGATTGGAAAGTAATATCGATATTTTTAATATAAAGTGGTGACAATTTAATATTTTATTAGATAATATATTGACAATTTTATATTTAATTTCATTCGGTGATAGATCCAGGTACGAACGGCGAAGAAAAATTGCCCCGGTACCCCGACTTCGATCCCATTTTCCAACCTCATCTAGCCACCCTCCCCCTTACCGTTCCCCGTTTGATCCAGCAAAGCATAACCCGGGCTCCCGAAACGCGACGGGGAAAAAAGAGGAAAGAGGAGGAAAACGGGGAAAAAATAGAAGGAAAAATCGAAAATCCGGCGAACTCGCGCGTTTCGCAATATTTGCGGACGACCGGTCGTTACAAGCGCGCGCGATTCGGGCCGGCCGATTTGCGGAAGCGGCCGCAGCGGACCCGCTGATGATCAGCGTGGAAATCGGCCGTGGACGAGCTGGCAAAGGACGAACGCGCGCCGATCATCGCGACGCTTGTTTGGATTTACCGATAACAAACAGCCGGAGTCGCGGAACAAAGTCGGCCCCGATTACAGCGTGCTCTGCGCGCCTTTCGACAAACAACGGACAGGGGCCTGATCATCGGCCCTTTGATCGCGATCGTCGCGCCGGTGTAACAAAAGGATCGCGCCGGTTTAAAACAATCGGCAAATTGTCACGGTTTAATCGCGTTAAGGATAATGGCGCATAATCAGCACCGCGAGAACGAACATGTGCGGTCGCCTTTGCTTCGTCACACCTGATTTCGTTCCGGGGTTGTTCCGCAGGGGTGGGAGAGGGGGTGACAACCGGGGGGGAAAAAGAGAGGAGAAAAAGTGGATTAGCATGATCGAGTCGGAGGTTAGACGGGGAATTATGCACTGGTCGAGACCGAGGGTAGCTCGATCCGTTAGGCGAATTCGCTGTTAGGGGTGCTCGCGACGAATGCACTGTTTATGGATTAGGTTTTGACACCTCGTGGGGTTTCTCGCTGGGTCGAGGGTAGAAAAATGGAGGTGGAAGGTATCGGAGGATGAGGTTTGGTCCGGTGTAGTAACTACGTGCTCGTTGGAAAAGTGAAATTTGTTTGGAAATTTAGGGTAGGTCTAGATGGAGAAGTATAAATAATCCAAAAATTTGGAATTTCCTTGTCATGGAATTAAACGTGTTAGAAAATACAGGAAACCTGGAATAGCATTCTAAAATTCGATGGAATAATTTTGTCCGAAGATCGGTAAACAGCTCGGCAAACACTGATTCAAAATGGCTAAGTTAAAAATTTCGAAGCTTCGTTCTTATTATAAAATTCGATGTGTCAAACGATATAGAAAGAGTGCAAAACAATGCTCATTAGGATTAAAAATTTCCACGATAAAATTAAAAAATTCGATAATAATATAAAAATTTGGAGAAATCGTGAAAGAAGCATGTAATTCGTGCTTCCTGCAGCAAAATCGGTTGCTATGTAAGAATCTCTGAATCTCTGACGTAGGAATATTTGGCAGAAGACGGAAAATTTCGGTGAAAATGGGAGCGAATGGAGGATTTTGTGATAACGGAGGGTCGAACGAAGTTTATGATTCTCGAAAGCCGTCAGCAGGAGTAGAAACTATCTCTTGGTCCGTGAACAACCTCTACAGAAAGATAAATCGACGAGGCTGCATAGGGGGCGCTGTTGAGCGGACGCTATGAAGCTATCGCGACGCGGATTCTTCCATCGAGCACCGAATCGATCGCGTCGTTTGGCTCCTGCTCATTGTGATCCGCTGGAGTGACTATCGGCGTAATGATCGCTGACCATGGTCATCCCTCGTTTATCCTCTTGCAAATCCACGCGTTACACGGGCAAGCACGTCCCACCACGGCATCGCCATTTCTAGACGACCACGTATTTTTACTGCCTGTCTTTCGAAATTTTCTCATTTCACGTCTAAACCATCCGTGAATTTTTCTTGGTCTCTATTGTCTAACATTTTCATCTAGAAATATATTTTTCTTTCCTTTATTCTTTCTTTTCAGTCTTTTTCTTTTTTATTATTGTGTTTGCGAATTTTAAGTCGGATCTATTTACTGCAGAAATATTTTAGTATTTGCGAATATTTTATATCAGTGAAATAATATTTTCATAATATATATATATTCTTCTTTATTAAATTTGCAAATCTCGAATGACACTGTAGAATTAAATCTAGTCATTGATAATTAATAGAGGTCCCTTGTTAAACAATTTATTTCAGAAACCTTGAAGATTTGGAAATTGAAGGTACTTGGAAATTTCGTGATAATGATTGCAATTTTTCTAATAACAAAGACAGGTAATAGGGAATATTTTTTTTATTATTGCGTTTGCGAATCTCAAGTGAAACCTATTTACTGCAGAAATATTTTAGTATTTGCCAATATTTTAAATCAGTGTAATGATATTTTCAGAAATATATATATATTCTTTTTCATTAAATTTGCGAATTTCAAGTGACACTTTCGAACCTAATCTAGTAATTGATAATTAATAGAGGTCGCTTGTTAAATAATTTATTTCAGAAACCTTGAGGATTTGGAAATTGAAGATACCTGGAATTTTCGCGAAAATGAATATTAGTTGGAATAATCAAACTGAGAAGCAGGAACGACGAGTTTCTCGTATTTCGCGGAAAGATTGGACCGTCTAGATCCGAGGGAAATGGTTCTAATTTTCGATATAGGCGGAAGACGTGTTTTCAATGGATTTTCCGTGAAATCTACGGGGTTAACGAGATCTTTGAGGCTGTTTGCACAGTTCCTTACGCGGCTAAGGGACGATCGATCGCAATTTGCCAGTTAACCTGATTGCCTCGAGTAACCATTTCCGTAATTGTAGTGGACCACGGTCATCTCTTGATCATTGTCTCGTAAATCCACACTCCGCGCTGTCCGGCACGTCGCGAGCGCAACCGATCGAATTGTCCGCTTGATCCGTGTATTCCGCTGCGCTTTTGCAAAATATTCGATTCTAGGGATCCGTGAAGAACCTCGTCGTACCTTAGAGTCACGAAACTGGCAAGTTAAAGGTATTTGGAAAATAATTTTTCCCCGATTTTATTGCCCGTTTTGATCTCGAATGGTCTCGAAGAACCGCGAGTCAAGAATAATCCTCAGGATGATGGATAAATTAATAAATCACAGGAAACACGTAAATATTCGCGAAATTTTCTTAGAAGAGTATAAAAGAACAATTTCGAGACCCAATCTTAAATTTCCATAGGATCCACCATTTTTCCACTCTAATCGAGCGAACTCCTGAAGAAGGTTGGGGAAGGAAGAAAAATTCAACGGAATGATCGGCCATTATCGAAATTAACGAGGATCCGCGATCGATTGCCGGCATGGTGGAGTGATATACGCGTGCTCGTGTATCCACTTTAGAAAATTAATACGTCAATTGGAACGACGGTCGTCCACGACGATGGTGGTTCTTGGTGGAGAAGAGACAACGTGGAACGAAGGATCGTCCAGTGTGTTTACCATCGGGAAAGGCCGACGTTGGGTACCGGTTACAGGGGGTTGGACGTTGTATAATTAATCACCGCTCATCCATCAAGCATCTCTGACGTCCTGGTCACTTCACCGCGATAATAGATTTCGCCTCGGCCACGGATCGAGTGGACGCGCCTGTCATGCGATAACGCCAGCCTTGGAATCGTTCAGGAGCTACGTGATCGAGGAAAATTCGCGAACGTCCATCGAGGGAAATTCGCGAAAGTCTGTAGAGGAAAATTCGTTAAAGCGTATACCGGAAAATTCGCGAGAGTCTACAGTGGAAAATTCGCGAGAATCTACAGTGGAAAATTCGCGAATACTTATAGCGGAAAATTTGAAAAAGTCTATAGTAGAAAATTTGCGAAAGTTTATAGTGAAAAATTCACGAATGTTTAGCAAAGGAAATTCACGAAAGTCTAGTAGAAAATTCGCGAATGTTTATAGTGGAAAATCCGCAAAAGTCTGTACTAGAAAATTTGCGAATGTTTATGGTGGAAAATTCGCGAATGATTATAATGGAAAATTCGTGATTGATTACAGTGGAAAATTCGCGAAAGTCTATAGTGGAAAATTCACGAATATTTAGCAAAGGAAATTCTCGAAAGTCTATAGCAGAAAATTCGCGGTTGTTTATAGTGGAAACCCCGCGGAAGCCTATACTGGAAAATTCGCGAATATTTATAATGAAAAATTCGTAAAAGTCTATGGTAGAAAATTTGCGAAAGTCTATAGCGGAAAATTCACGAATATTTAGCAAAGGAAATTTACGAAAGTCTATAATCAAAAATTCGCGAATGTCCATCAAGGGAAATGCGCGAAAATCTATAGTAGAAAATTCGTGAATTTCTATCAAGGAGAATTCACGAAAAATCATAGTAGAAAATTCGCGAAAATCTATCCAGGAAAATTCGTGAATATCTATCAATGGAAATTCGCGAAAATCAATAGTGGAAAATTCGCGAAAATCAATAGTGGAAAATTCGCAAAAGTCTAGATCCCTGTGTGTCAAAAATCTCCGTATATTATTAGCATGATTTACACAAAATTCGAGTAAGGCAGGGAGATGAAATTTAAAAAACTAAATAATAAAGATGGTAGCTACAAAATTGTACCTAATTTTTTAATCACACTGATTTAATCATTTATAAATAAATATAAATTATACATAATTTTGTGTATATTTCCTTCCGGTTAATCTACCCTCTGCGATTCTAATATCTCTAATTCACTATAGATCAATCATTCATATGAAAGAGAAGAAGAAATCATTCATGCATTTGTATTATAATATTATAATAGTTCAAACACTTTCATGCACAAATTCAAACTATATTCATTTTGCATAAAATTTTATTTAGTTTCTAACATCCCATAATAACATTATAACAACCCTAATTCACTGCAAATCACCCATCAACACAAGAAATTACTTCTATCCCTATATTCGAATCATTCTCCAAATAAATTCAAACTATCCTACACATTTTACAGAATTTCACATCCGACGAAGTATAATAATCTCCATCAGCCAGCGGTAAGGTTGCAGCACCCGTAATTCACCACAAAAGAAAACAATTCATTTACATCTCTATAATTCAATCATTTTAACAAACAAACCCAATATACAATGTACATTCTACTCAATTTCACATACAAATTTTTCTAAATAATTCTCAACATTCTGCAATAGAGTCACAACCACGCGAATTCTACACGAACCCACTACAACCACGAAACGAACCAGAAAGCAAGGAAATAAATACTAAACTCGAACGTTGAAAAGCAGCCCTAAATTTCCAAACGGACCGCAAAAATCATGCAGGTGCAGCTTCTCCCTGCGAGAAATTGAGAAACGAGTGCATCCTATCGATAAAACTTACCCGTTTGGCTGATCGGATCGGCCGAGCAGCGTTTCATAAGCGACGATTAATCAAAGTCGCATTTAGTAATTATCAGCCGCGACATTATGCCGGATGCCTGCCGGTTCGTAGGCGAATTTGCGTGCGCGGCCGCGAAATCGCTCGATTTTACTTCGCGTTCGGTAATTTATGCGCACTGAGCAAATAAGCCGGCCGGCCGGGTTACCGGTTAAAATAATCCGGAAGTTCCGGTGATTATTCGGAGCGAGAAATTCCCGGGGCTGTGATTCGGAACGAACAGAACGGGGACGATCGTTAAAAACATGCCTGTTTACATTTAATAAACGAGCCCGCGCAGCCACCCCCGCCGACTCCACGGCTTTTAATCGTGCTCGTTAACGGTAATTATTCCTAATCAATGGCGGCCGGCCGGTTTTAATTCGTCGCTCCGCGATAACGACGTGTCTGGGTTGTTTTCGAAGGGACCAGAGTCCCTCGATCGATCCTCTGCATCGATCGATCCAGGCACCGATCGTTTATGAGATCGATCTCCATGATCAGAGGGGGTGAGTTTTATTGGTGGACTTGGTGGTTGATAATTTACATCGAAATTTTGTATGAGATTATTTTTATGGAATATGTCACTAGCGAGGATAGGGATATTTGCATCCAAGACTGGGAGATTGTTAGGTTAGGTATCGATTAGTTTCTAGATTTAAGTTTGCAATGAAGTATGAGGGAGGAGTTATAATTTGACAGAATAAGCGAGTATACAAGTGGATCATAGTAATCTGAGGGTATTCAAGGGGTGAGTTAGATTGGTGGATTTGGTGGTTGATAATTTGAGAATTTTTATATAAGATAATTTTTATGGAATATGTCACTAGCGAGGATAGGGATATTTGCATCCGAGACTGGGAGATTGTTAGGTTAGGTATCGATTATTTTGTAGATTTAAGTTTGCAATGAAGTATGAGGGAGGAGTTATAATTTGACAGAATAAGCGAGTATACACGTGGATCATAGTAATCTGAGGTTATCCTAAGTGAGTTGGATTATTAGACTTGCTTGTTGCTGATTTACATCGAAATTTTGCATCAGGTTATTTTTATGGAATATGTCACTAGCGAGGATAGGGATATTTGCATCCGAGACTGGGAGATTGTTAGGTTAGGTATCGATTATTTTGTAGATTTAAGTTTGCAATGGAGTATGAGGGAGGAGTTATAATTTGACAGAATAAGCAAGTATACACGTGGATCATAGTAATCTGAGGTTATCCTGAGTGAGTTGGATTATTAGACTTGGTTGTTGATGATTTGTATTGAAATTTTGCATCAGGTTATTTTTATGGAATATGTCACTAGCGAGTATAGGGATATTTGCATCCGAGACTGGGAGATTGTTAGGTTAGGTATCGATTAGTTTGTAGATTTAAGTATGCAATGGAGTATGAGAGAGGAATTATGATTTGACAAAATAAGCGTGTACAAAAGTGGATCATAGTAATCTAAGGATGTCTTTAGTGAATTGTATTGGTGGAATTGGTAGTTCATAATTTGTACCGAATTTTTATACAAGGTTATATTTATGAGATAAGTCACTAGCGAGGATAGGGATAATTGCATCCTAGGGTGGAAAATTGTTAGGTTAGGTATCGATTAGTTTATAGATTTAAGTTTGCAATGAATTAGGAGGAACAAGTTATGATTTGAGAGATTGAGCATGTACACAAGTGGATCAAAGTAATCTAAGGGTGTCCTGGATGAGTTATATTATTGGACTTGGTGGTTGATAATTCATATCGAAATTTTGTATGAGGTTATTTTTATAGAATATGTCACTAGCGAGTATTAGGATATTTTCATCCGAGACTGGAAGATTGTTAGGTTAGGTATCGATTAGTTTATAGATTTAAGTTTGCAATGGAGTATGAGAAACGAGTTATGATTTGAGAGAGTGAGCATGTACATCAGCAAATGCATCATAGTAATCTGAGGGTGTCTTGGGGGTGAGCTAGATTATTGGACTTGGTGTTTGATAATTTGTATCGAATTTTTACATAACATCATATTTATGAAGTATATCGCTAGTGAGAATAGAGATATTTTCACCGAAGAATGAGAGATTGTTAGGTTAGATATCGATTACGATACGGAGTATTTCACGTGAAGTAAATACGACACTGGGATTCACGTTTCCAGATGGTTCTACTTTTCATGCAATAACGACACACGTGCTTACAAATCGAGTGTTTTGTTCAGACTGTCGACTGCCTCAGCTATAGACACCTAATTAGTCACCAAGCATCATACACTCGCAAGTATATCTATATCTGATACGAAGATTAACCGTTACCCTATCACAGATTAGTTAACAAATTTAAGTTTGCAATAGAGTACGAGAAAGTAAGAGTATAGACGTAGCCAAGGATCTATTTATCGTTTATCGTCATAACAGATTAGCTAACAAGGAAAGCATGTAACACTATTATGCTTGCTTGCACTAAGCATAGTGGCTGAGTCAACCTCTTATTCCCACAATTTTAATCATTAATCGGGAATGATATCACTCGATATTTCTTTACCACTACCACCCACCTGTTCCTCGTAAACTATGATAAAATACAGGGGTTGGAACGAAACGGGACGAAGGAATGGACCTGGATGGCCCACCTAGTCCATTAGATCCTCGTCACCCGGTGAAAACCGGCCGGCAGGCGTATCAGAGAAGAGAGAGAGAGAGAGAGAGAGAGAGAGAGATGCTTGCACCCTTTATCGGACTGGAAACAAATAACGAGATCATTGCTCGCGCGGAAAATGTCCCGTATGTATATGGCTGTTCGACAAACAGGGGCGATTCGGTGGATTCTGTGCGCTCGCTCTACTAAATGCTGCTATATTCCTGCTAATTCCCGGCCAATCCCCTGGGATCTCCCTCGCACCCCTTCTTTCCACGACTCAGCCGCGATAAACTCGGCCCTATGCACCCTGTCCATAGCCTCGTCTTCCTGTGTTTTCAAGATTTCGGGTTACTGTCTGAAAGCGAAAGTCTTTGTCCGGTTGATGTAAACGTGTGACGGGGTGATCTGAGTGGGTAGGGGGTGGATTTGGTCGATTTAGGTGCGTTTTGGTGTGTTTGGGTGTGTTTTGATACGTTTGGCTGTGTTTGGGTGCATTTGAATGTGTTTGGCTGTGTTTGGCTAAGTTTGAATGCGTTTGGCTGTGTTTGGAAGCGTTTGAATGCGTTCGTGTACGTTTGGCTGCGTTTGAGTGCTGAATTTTATACAAAGCTGAGTGATATTAGGCTCGACGTGTCTTTGCTTCTGAGATGAGGTTAGGTGGCGAATTAAATATCGAGTGTTAGGTATTCCATATTTATTGGATGATTTAGATTATTCTTCTTTAATCTTAATTTTAATTACAACAGAAACTTCGATGGATGTCATTTTCCACATCGTTCATTCTAAATTAAATTAGGCTGAACTCAAAGCTTCTAAGTTGCAGATGAATTTTTAAAACAAGTTTCGTTCCAAAAAAATATTCTGCTATTTTCTAAAATCCTCAGTTAGCCTTCTCAACCCCTAGAATTGAAATTTGTCAGAAGATTTGTACGTAATTTTATGTACACCATAGGCTACTTAAATTTACATAGTATCAACTCACTTATCTAAATTTCTACCAACAAAATAGTTTTCCAATTTCCAGTAATAATAAAATTCCGAAAATTTCTAACGATAGTAAACAATACTGCAAAGACTATTTATTTGAATATCTAACTAAAATTTTCGAACATCCCTTTTATTTTCTATCGATGGTAGAGCGAAGATGCACCGTATTTATACTTCAAACGTCACGTTTTAAAATTCTCAAAAAGGGAAATAGCAAAGGAGTTCGTTCTATTCCTTTCGATCGTTTCATGGCGCGTATCGATCAGTAAGAACCCCATAACAAGGGGTGTAAGTGCACGGGTCGAAGGGTGGAGGCCGCAACGCGTATAGTTGCCGTTTCATGGGGTGTTTTATTGACGGGTGTCGCGCTGCAGGGGTTCAACCGCGTTAAACGGCGTGATCTTAAGCCGGATCCCCATTGAACACCCCCTGCACCCCCGAATCTGTCGCAGGCCCGGTTAGGCGGATTCTCGTGCTATGGTGAACAGGTCTATTAGTCGGACCTTTCGCTCATTGTGCGATTCTTGCTCTTTTAAACGCTCCGCTGACACGTTTCTATGGGGGTGATGTTTCACGAGGTTCATAGTTGAAGCTGGAGTTTCGAACTCGTGATTAGATCGAGCTGCTCTCCTCTCTTCCTCGTCGATTTTGCGATTTTATAATTAGGTGGGGGTAGGAAAAATTTTGTAGAGGTTGGAATTAAATTTGGGAAGATTTAGATTCGAGTATTAGGCTTAAGAAGATTTCTAACAGTAGAATTACAGGTTTTCAAGGAGTACCTAAATATAGTATAACCTATACGTTATTCGTGATAATTAAAGCAATAGGATAAAAATAATTATTATCATATTCGGATAAAGATCTGTTATTTAAAAATAAAATAATAAAAATTAGCAAAATAATGAAAATTAATTTTACCAAAATTGCGTGACTTCGGCAATTCCAAAGAGAAAAAGCCTAAAAGCAGCCATTTTGGTCCCTTTAACAGTCCCAGTGTCAATAAACTGGAAAATAGGTAGAAAAAGTATTCTTTTATCACAGGAAAATAGTACAAAAATGTTAAGAAGAATTTTATGTTACACTTGATCACGAGATGAAATAATTTTGAAATTTGGAATTAGTTTCTCTTCGATACTTCTGAAATTTTTACGTATACGTAGAGGCCAAGACAAATCTACAATCCTTCTTCAGGGATGATTAAGAAGTGGTTTGACGTCGTTTGAAGATATTTAAGTTTGTCTATCATCTTCCAGAAAATTACTCTTTTATCCAATTTTTCTGGAAAAATTGGAAAATGGTTTTTCTTTTAGGTTTTCGATTTCTTTTCATTTTAATTCCACAAATTATAGCAGAGACTATGCAAAAATGGCGATAATCCGATTACCAAATAATTTTGCTCGTCATTCTCTCATTAGAAAATGGTTTACTACCAGATTTTCGATCTCTTTTCATTTTAATTCGACGAATTATAGCAGTGGCTATGGAAAAATGGCGGTAATCCGATTTCGAGATAATTTTGGTCGTCATTCTCCACGAGAGATGAAATAACAGACGGGAGAGCCGAGTGTAGAACAATATACGCATCCGTGTAATATTCTCTGGAAAAAGTGTCACTGCGCGAAAGGATTAGCGTTGGGAAAAAATTCGTCAGAGCCGGATAGATGTACAAGAAGGCAAACAAAGCGTAGATCAAGGGACGCGTGGCAAGAATTACAATGTTGCAAATGCATGCGCTTTTGTTACACGTTCGCCACTGTATTTCGTAGGATGAACCAGGCTTTAGATTTACCCGGCCACCGTTGACAGCTTTATTATTATGCGTTCTTCGCAGGAAACACGCATCTGTTCCACCCCCTCTGTTAGACGCTAAATTCCCCAAAAGCTGCTGCGTATCTCGCCATGAAATTATGGCGCGAGACGGAGCGTTCTACCGGTTATGCTCCATGGAGTGTGTGTAGGGCTGACAAACACGACTTATTCTCTTATTATTCCGGTTACTTCGATCTCTAACACGATCTTCGTGAATTAAAATTCTATTTTTTTGTGGAAAATTGTTGCGAGCGAAGGGAACTATAATAACACGTTCTATGGTTGTTATAATTCTGGCAGACGTGATTTATTTTCTTATTAGTCCGAATATTTCGATTATTTTCAGCCATGTGCGATATTTGTGTTTCAAAATTTTATTTTTTTGTGGAAAACTGTTGCAAGTGAAGAGGAACTATGATAACGTGTTCTCTGGCTGTTATAGTCCTAGTAGACATGATTTATTTTCTTATTAGTTCTATTATTTTGATTATTTCGAGCCATGTGCGATTTTCGTGTTTCAAAATTTTATTTTTTTGAGGGAAATTAGTTCAAAGCAAAAAAGAACTATGATAATGCGTTCTATGAGTTTTATAGATCTAGTAGACGTATATAGTAGATCTAACAGACGATTTATTTCCTTATTATTTCGAATATTTCGATTATTCTGATCAATATGCGATTTTCGTGCTTCAAAATTTTATTTCTTTGTGAAAATTGTTCCGAGCAAAGAGAAACTATGATAACGCGTTCTATGGTTGTCATTGTTCTAGTAGACATGATTTATTTTCTTATTAGTTCTATCATTTCGATTATTTCTCGTCATGTGTGGTTTTCGTGCTTGAAAATTATGTTTTTTGGTTGAAAAATATTCCAAGTGAATAGGAATCATAGTAACACGTTCTATGATACATACATAGTTCCAGTAAATATGCCTTATCCTCTTAATATTCCAATTATTCCGATTATTTCAATTCACGTGCGATTCTTTTGTTTCAAAATTATATCCTTTTGTCAAAAAATATTCCAAGTGAAGACGAAACATAGTAACATGTCTATGATATATACAAATAATTTTACCACACGTGATATATCTTCTTAGTATTCCGATTATTCCAATTATTTCAATTATTCCGATTATTTCGATCAATACTCGATTTTTGCGTCTCAAAATTGTCTTCCTTATTAAAAATCAATATTCCAAATACACAAGAACCGTAGTCATCTATTCTATAATATACATAATTTCAACAGACACGAGTCATTCTCTTATTCCAATTATCTCTGTCCGTCAGCAATCTTCGCGCTTCAAAATTGTCTTCCCTCTCCAAAAAATTATTCAAAATTCACAGAAACCCTGCCAACGCGTTCTATGATATATAAACCTCTAATATCCACGATTTATTTTCCTATAATTCCGATTATTCCAATTATTCCGATTTTTAACACGATCTTCGTATTCCAAAATCGTCTTCTCACGTACAAAAATATTCGAGGCGAGGGGGGATTCGTGATAACGCGTTCTTCTGCGAAATCGTCTGGCATTCGCGCAGAAAAAGACGCAAGACTCTCGTCAAAGGATAAATCTTATCAACACACGGCACGCTGAAGACGGGCTATAAATTTCAGAAAGCTTGATAGCGCCACGGCGCGGGCTACCAGCTCGTTCTTAATCTACACCGTCTCAAAAACCTTGAAACAACGTTATTTCGCGTTAAGAGCAAAATGGTAGCCTCGGATTTCGATTCGTTGCTCGTGGTTTGGAACCAAAGGTCGAAATCGAAGAGCGATTTCGAGACAGAGGATTCAACGAATGCAGGTTTGCGAGAGGATTCAACGGAAGTCGAGTAATATTCTGGAGAAACGGAGAGCGGGGAATTCTTTCCTGAGTTCCACGAATTTTTCGAATGCAGAGTTCGCAGAGGTGTTCCGAGAAGCGATAGCAATACGTGGTTGATAAGAAATCGTGGACTGCGCCATTCGAGGCGAAGGAAAAAGACGCAAGGCGGTGACCTGTGAGATGGAATTTTACAAGAAATGGAATATTCCTCGATACTGAATCATATCTTATCCCTTCACGCTAGCTTCGTGCGAATATTTTATTTTAATACGCGAAATTATTTGTTTTAAGATGGGTGTACTATTGGTTGAATTACTTGTTTATTTAGTATCGAAAAATTAATTATTTTTCGGGTATGTAATGTTTAAGCGAATGGTAAACTCGTTCTGGTGAAACGTATTTAATTGCAAAATTAAAAATGGCATGTGGAAATGGATTAATTAATAAAGCACTCAAAGCAGAAACCCAGTACCATTATAGGATTAGGAAAATTATTTTCAGAATAATTGAACGAAGTGTATTTCATGGAAAATTAAAAATGGCACATGAAAATGGATTAATTAATAAAGCACTCAAAGCAGAAACCCAGTACCATTATAGGATTAGGAAAATTATTTTCAGAATAATTGAACGAAGTGTATTTCATGGAAAATTAAAAATGGCACATGAAAATGGATTAATTAATAAAGTATTCGAAACAAAATACCAATGCCATTATAGGGTAAGGAAAATTATTTTTAGAATAATTAAACGAAGTGTATTTCATGGAAAATTAAAAATAGCATATGAAAATGGATTAATTAATAATTTATTCAAAGCAGAAACATAGTGCTATTATAGGATTAGGAAAATTATTTTTAGAATAATTGAACGAAGTGTATTTCATGGAAAATTAAAAATGGCACATGAAAATGGATTAATTAATAATTTATTCAAAGCAGAAACATAGTGCTATTATAGGATTAGGAAAATTATTTTTAGAATAATTGAACGAAGTGTATTTCATGGAAAATTAGAAATGGCACATGGAAATGGATTAATTAATAAAGCATCCAAAACAAAAATCTAGTGCCATTATAGGATTAGGAAAATTATTCTTAGAATAATTAGACGAAGTGTATTTAATGGAAAATTATAAATGGCACATGGAAATGGATTAATTAATAAAGTATTTAAAGCAGAAACCCAGTACCATTATAGGATTAGAAAAATTATTTTTAGAATAACTAGATGAAGTATATTTAATAGCAAAATTAAAAATGGGACATAAGAATAGATTAATTAATAAAGCATTCTAAGCAGACATCTAGTGCCATTTTAGAATTGCTAAATTTTCTTCAGGATCCCTTTAAAACGCTACTGAACAAAATTCCAATATTTCTCAACAAATAACAATAGCCTCTCTCCTAAAAATGAAAAGAACTACAATATAAAGACTCACAAAGGAGAAATGGGTAACAAATTCCCATTATAGACAATATCTAAACTACTCAGGTACATAAGCCACTTCAGAACCACCAAAATTCCTCATCCACACTTCCACAACTTAAAAAATCTACAAAATTCTAATATCCTCCAAAAAATAATTTTTTCTTTTACAAAAAATCCCCACATAATATTCAAGATATCTAGATATATACCTATAGTGCCATTTTATGATTCTCAAAATCTCCCTAACTCGTTCATGATGCTACTTAAAAAAGCTTCTGACATTTCTCGACAAATAAATCTTTCTCAAAAAAAGAAGAAACAAAAATTAGTCATGTCGAGGTTAGGTTAGGTTAAAGTAAAATAAATCTCTTTCTCGAAAAAGAAGAAACAAAAATTAGTCATGTGGAGGTTAGGTTAGGTTAAAATTTCGTATTCTCGTTTGCACCTCCTTTGCCCAGCTCGGTTAGCCGCAATTAGCCAGAATTTACAGGAAAATAAAACAGGCGTCGGAGTTGTCTGATTTTGCTTGGCGCGAGAAAATAACGAGGCCAACGATCGAGGAGGCACGAGTTCATCGCAGAATTCCTAGCGGAATAGTCGCAACGCGACGATACCAGTTCGCACGACGATGGTGCGTGTTTGCACAGCGATAAATTGACTTGTAGTACCTGGCGCCCGTCTCCTTAGCCATCCCGTCATCTTGGTCCGCGCGTCTGCGCCAGAAATAAGGCGTTCATTGTTTTCCATTAACCTCGAGTCAGTTCCTGTACTACAATTTAACTCGTCCCATTTTAGACCCGAGTCTCGCGAACCTGCTCCAGGTATTTCTCTTGTCGTCACACTCTTCTCATCGTTCGTTCAATCAATAGTATTTTTCTATGTTTATTCCGCATTTATTCGTAATTTATTTCGTCGAAAAAATTCGCGATATTCCTTCGAGATTGGAATTTATTTATGAAAGTAATTAAATTTGTTCCCTGAATCTTTTTTATTCGATTTTTATTCGAAAGATGAGAGTTCCAGTTGCTGTTTAATGGAGTTAATCGATGTGGAAAATTAAAGAGTTTTCGAAGTTTGAAAGAAATTGGTGGAAAGGGGGTAAAAGATGTGGATTCTTGCACAGTTTGAGATACGTGGAATTTTGAGATAGATGCACGGTGGTAATTTTTGGTAGTTCAGTTTAGTTTAGGAATTTTTCGTGCGACTCGAAAATAATTGAAACCCTCGTTTCTTCGGGGTAGAAGAATTCAAACTTTTATCAAAAACACGCTGTATCTTGGAAACACTCAGCTTCTACTTAAACAATGCCCAACCCTCCACGATCTCTTCCGTCCCCTAAACTCAGGGCAGAGGGAGTACAATTAAAAGAGCCCACCTTCTATTGTACCATTGTATTCCGCCATTCTACCATCCTTTGACCCCTTGTCTTCCGATATCAAGTCATACTCGTAATAGACTATGGCCGAATAACCATAAACGAAAATGATATTTTAGAAGAAAATTTTTAAATTTTAATTTTAGCTCAGACGATAGTAATTTTGTTGCCAGGCGATGGGAATAAATATGTACTTACTTGTAATTACCTTTTTAAATGAATAAATAAATATAAATCAATCCTAATTTAGTTAGAAGATGATATCTACGCATTTCCAATCTCTGCAAAAATAGAATAAAAATTAAACACGTCGATTTAACTTGCTTGATTATAATTCCAATATTAATAATATGAAAAAGTTTTATGTCAATACTGCAACCCGATTTCCAATAATTTTAAAAATAAAATACTCCAAATAAGTCTTTCAAACTACTTTTACTATTAAAATTCCAATATTAATAAAGCAAGAAAGATTTATATTGATACAGGCAACATTAATTTGCGTTCATCTGCAGAGAGGTAATTTTAACTAAATCAACCCTAAAGCAAAACCTTGGAATAAATATTAACTCTAGGTTTATTAAAAATACTTCAAATTTCCAATCATTTTTGCAATAATAAAATATCTCACACAAGTCTTTCCAATATTGAATTGATACAACAAAATGTGTATTTTATAATAATACAAATCAGTGCTAACTTACATTGATCTACAAAAGGCTAATTGCACCCCAAACAACCCTATATAAAATTAAAGACCAAATGAAGGACCTAATAAATTGCACGCCACTTCCAATATTAATACAACAAAGTATATATATTAAATAATATTTCTGAATATTTTATAGTTGGAGCAACTGCACACTAATATTAATCTGCAAGGGGTTAACTGCACCCCCAGTAACCCTATACCAAATCACCAAACGTAAGACTGCAAGACACTTCCAATATTAACACAACAAAATTTAGAAAATATTTAGAAAATATTTCTTAATATTTTATAATTGCAACAATCTAGTATTAATTCATATTAATCCGCAAAGGGTTAATTGCACCTAAACAACCCCTATACAGAATCACCAAGCGCAACACATGACGGATTGCACTAAACTTCCAATATTAACAAAACAAAATTTATAAAATAGTTTCTAATATTTTATAATTACAACAACCTAGCATTAATTTATATTAATCTACAAAGAGTTAACTGCACCCCCCCGCATCCCTATACCAAATCACCAAAAGCAAGATTGCACGCTACTTCCAATATTAATATAACAAAGTAAATATATTAAATAATATTTCTGAATATTTTATAATTGGAGCAATTGCACACTAACTAATATTAATCTGCAAAGGGTTAACTGCACCCCCGGTAACCCTATACCAAATCACCAA
The DNA here is from genome assembly GCF_001483705.2 of Eufriesea mexicana. Classification (NCBI taxonomy): domain Eukaryota; kingdom Metazoa; phylum Arthropoda; class Insecta; order Hymenoptera; family Apidae; genus Eufriesea; species Eufriesea mexicana. The sequence continues at coordinate 293,095 of NW_016908236.1, read as the reverse complement.
AAGCAAGATTGCACGCCACTTCCAATATTAATACAACAAAGTATATATATTAAATAATATTTCTGAATATTTTATAGTTGGAGCAACTGCACACTAATATTAATCTGCAAGGGGTTAACTGCACCCCCAGTAACCCTATACCAAATCACCAAACGTAAGACTGCAAGACACTTCCAATATTAACACAACAAAATTTAGAAAATATTTAGAAAATATTTCTTAATATTTTATAATTGCAACAGCCTAGTATTACCTCATATTAATCCGCAAAGGGTTAACTGCACCTAAACAACCCCTATACAGAATCACCAAGCGCAAGACCTGACCGATTGCACGACACCTCTACGTCCTCCTGCGACTCTCTCGAGCACCCTTCCTCCAGGAGACATTAGCATGACGCAACGGCATCTACCAAGAAGCAGAATCGTCTGTCGCAGCGGGTTTCCGGTGAAAGCCGCGGTTTTTCAGGTAAACGGTAAACGCCCCGAGGTACCACGAGGTACCTTTCCCCGGGTACCTTGGACGCGAGGACGTGGAAACCGGCCGCGATCCAATGTTTGACCCTCGGCCGGTTGGGCAAACAGCGGCACGCTCAGGATTTCGTCGAAAGGGCCCGATAGAAGAAGCTCTTCGCCGGGCCCTCCAACTTCCGTCCTCCCACCACCTTCTCCTCGCCCTCTCGTTCCCCGAAGCGGCGTAAAAGCCTCGAGTGCCGCCGTTTTTTGGCCCCGCCGTGTTTTCTCTGCTCCTCCGTCGCCTCCTTGCGGCACTGGATCAGGTTTCCTGGCCCTCCGGACCATGCAAATGGAAATGAGGGCCACTCTCGGTCCTTTTCCTAAGAGCGACGCTCCTCGTGCTTCTGCTCACCTTCCAAATAGGTCTGTTTCGAAGTTCCGTTGCTGCGGATAGGTTGGATCTGCTTTGGGACCAATTTTCAGGAGATTGGAGGAACAGTTGAGAGAATTAAATAGAAAGAGAGAGATAATTCGAGGATTTTATTTTTCGCCATTCCGGATTCAAGAATTCGTTACCTACATCTCGCAATTCCAAAATTTTCCGAATTTTTGGTACTGGTTTCAAAAATACCTCTATACCTCGAACTTAAAAAATTCCTTATGTTACAAAGTTTCAGAATTTCCTGTATCTTAAAGTTTAAAAATTTGCAATATCTAAAAATTAAAGAATTTGCAATATTTCAAGGTCTCAAAAATGCCTAAACCTAGAAGTTTCAAAATTCCCTATATTTTAATGCTCCAAAGCTTTCAACATCTCAAAGTTTCAAAATTTCCTATATCTCAAAGTCTCAAAGATACCTATATCCCAAGGTCTCAGAAATCCCAGGATCTCAAAGTTTCAAAATTCCCTATATCTCAATGTCTCAGAGATACCTATATCCCAAGGTTTCAGAAATCCCTATATCACAAAGCTTCGAAATTCCCTAGATCTCAATGTTTCAAAGCTTCCAACATCTCAAAGTTTCAAAATTCTCTATATCTCAAAGTCTCAGAGATACCTATATCCCAAGGTTTCAGAAATCCCTATATCACAAAGCTTCGAAATTCCCTAGATCTCAATGTTCCAAAGCTTCCAACATCTCAAAGTTTCAAAATTCCCTATATCCCAAAGTCTCAGAAATCCCTATATCTCAAAGTTTCGAAATTCCCTAGATCTCAATGTTCCAAAGCTTCCAACATCTCAAAGTTTCAAAATTCCCTATATCTCAAAGTCTCAGAGATACCTATATCCCAAGGCCTCAGAAATCCCTATATCTCAAAGTTTCAAAATTCCCTATATCTCAATGTTTTAGAGATACCTATATCTCAAGATCTCAAAAATTCTTATACCTGAGAGTTTCAAAGCCACCTATATCGCAAAGTTTCGACGACTTCCGACACCTGGAAGCGGGAAAGTAGCAAATTTTCCCAAACTCTCGATAATTTCCGACTAATTACGAGACACAGGTTTAAATTTCCACGCATCGACGGGCCGAGAGTTCGATCATCGAATTCTCCTCCCGCGCGCGCGGACTCTTGGAAATTAAGCGAGCGGAGGAGCAGAAGATTGAAACGCGATGGAACGATATCGATACTCTCGAAGGCGGCACTCGATGCTGCGGGTCGGGGACTTTCTCTTGGCGTGGCGAAGATCGATTGGCCGATTTGTCGAGAGACACGGAGTTCCGGCACGCTTCCTTTGTTTTACGTAATTTCCGCGCCAATATTAGCACGCTGCGTTCCGTCGACGTGTTCTCTCTTCTCTCTCTCTCTCCTCTCTCTTTCTCCTCCTCTCCTCGTCTCTCTCTCCCGAGAGTCGACTTCGTGTATTGGTTTGTGTGTTCTTCGCAAACAAACCAATCAATGTCGATGCCTTAACTCTCTCTCCCTCTCTCTCTCCCTCTTTCTCTTACACATGCGAGCTTTTCTCGTTTTAAAGCGGCCATGAAAAAAAGCTCGCCTTCTCTTTCTCTCTCTCTCTCTCTCTTTCTCCTTCCTCCTTTCGCCGGAACAGTGGTATAGAAATTAACCTCTTGAAAAGAGAGAGAAAGGGAGAGAGAGAGAGAGAGATCGGTGTTTGGTTTGTAGTTTACGACCACTCGCCATGTTGCGTCCCTGTGTATGTAGATTGGACGAAGAATCGGTTCGATTTGTTTTTGAACCTCGTAAATGGCTCGAATTAATTTGTACTATTATTGTTCCTTATGTTGCTTCAGATATAATGTCCCTGATTTATGAATTTTAATAAAGATTAGTAAACGAATGTTAATTCTTCGTGCATCAAAATTCATTTTGTTTAACCCTAATCTAACCCAAAAGACTATTAAAAATACAGATTTCTTTTTAAAATTATTAAATAAGGAAGTACCTACTTTCATTTAGAATATTTGTCATAGAAATTATTTCCTTTATACATTTCTCTCTCTTTCTCTATTTCATTAGTATACTTTGTCTCTCTTTGTATATTTTTGCGTTATAAAGATAGTTAATCCAAATTTACCTAATTGGTAGATGACGTCAGAACTACACAGAGTGCAAGTATCTAAATCTCCTAGCCCAGATTAGGCTAACTGTACCTAAATTTAATAGGTATTCTGCACCAGTAATTATTTCTCTATGTTGCAATGATAAATAATAAATTATAGCAACAATTAATACACGAATTAAGTACTGACATATTAATTCCCATTGTCCAGTGATTCACGCGTGAATATTATTCCTGCAACGGTATCTCAATGGAGATTGACATTAACGTGCTGACGTACAATTTGTCAAACGTCATCAAAGTCAAATTGGCGAAATAAAAATAAAAATAAAAATGTTCCTACATATTTAATCCACACATTCTCCATTTCCATCTGCCTCGTATCTCCAACCTGTATGTGCACCTCTGCCCATCCCCATCCCCTCTGGCAACTCGCACCCCCGTCTTTATCAATTCCTTCATCCCTCCTATCCAAACAGAAATGCCCGAAACGTGGTTAGAAATATGGCGGCGCGATAGGAGCAGCGACCCAAGATTCCAAAGGAGGCCAAGGCAGGTGTGTCGGCCACGGGGACACGGAAACCAGCGGAGAAACGTCGGAGAGAAGCAACGACGGCCGAGACAACGTTAAAAGCCGACTCCGTGGGCGTCTGTTTGCGTAGATCCAAGAGATCGGACAAGTGGCCAGGCCTTTGTCGGACTCTCCGTGGGTGGTTCCCCATTTTTCGCCTCATCTTTCTCCTTTCCACGCGTCCCTCGCGTAACAGCCGCCACCCAGCCACCCCCAACGAGTTAGCGTCACCCTCGCAGACTCTCACCCTTCTGCTGTCGCTTTGCTTGCACGTCGCTGCAGATTTCGTAGATTTCGTAGATGTCATAGGCTTCGTACTGCTTCCGGAGTGTCGTTAGTTGGCGAAGTGAAGGGGTAGAAGACCACGACGCCATTTTTGGCTTGCTTCGAAGAGCAAGGATTGGATGGATCTAGACCAAAGGTCTTTATTGCGGTGTTGAGCCTTCTACTCTTGTTTTCCTGCAGTAGATTTTGTGGATTTGTGGATTTTCTAAGATTTCGTCCTGCTCAAGAGTCGTTAGTCGATGAAGTCGATTAAGGGATGAAGGAGAAGATCACGACGTCATTTTTGGCCTGCGTTGAAGAGGAATGATTGGATGGATCTAGATGGAAGGTCTTTATTATGGTTTCGTGGAAGAGGTAGATTTAATTCTGACTAGGTACGGTGTTGAACCTACTACTGTTGTATCCTTGCAGTAGATTTTGTGGGTTTTGTGGATTTTATAAATTTTATCCTGCTTTTGGAGACGTTAGTCGATGAAAGGATGGAGGAGAAGACCACGACGCCATTTTTTGCTTGCGTTGAAGAGGAATGGTTGGATGGATCTAGATCGAAGGTCTTTATTGTGGTGTTGAGCCTACTACTGTTGTATCCTTGCAGTAGATTTTGTGGATTTTCTAAATTTTATCATACTTCTGAAGTCGTTAGTCGATGAAGGGATGGAGGAGAAGGTCACGACGCCATCTTTGGTTCTATGGTGAAGTGGAATGATTGGATAGATCTAAATGGTGGGTGCTCATATGTCGTTGTAGATTTTGTGGATTTTCTACGATTTCATCCTGCTCAGGAGTCGTTAGTCGATGAAGTCGATCAAGGGACGGAGGAGAAGACCACGACGTCATTTTTGGCTCTATGATAAAGTAGAATTATTGAATAAATCTAGATGAAAGGTCTTTATGATGGTTTCGTGAAAAAGATAAGACTAATTTTGACTGGGTCAGATGATGATCCTTCTAACTCGTTATTGCAAATTTTGTAAATTTTGTGAATTTTTTGAATTTCGTTCTGCTTCTGCAGTGGCTAGTGGCGAAGTAGTTAAGTGAATGAATGGTTCTTATGGTGAATTGTGTAAAATTGTAAGTACACAGATGTCTTCTAGGAAAGAGTATCTTATTTGCAATTTTGGTTGATTTTTGGTAGAATTTGAGGTTAGTTTCGAGATCACAAGGGTGAAGGAATTTTCGAGGTTAGGAATTGAAATACCTTGATCTACGAATGGTACGTGAAAAATTTAGTAGTTTATGTAATTTAGGTTGGAGGATTTAATAATTTAGAAAATTTAAATTGGATGACATAATAATTCGAGTAACCTGGATCGAGCGATATAATAATTTACGCAGTTTAAATTGAATAACTGAATAATTTAGACAGTTTAGATCGAATAGTTGCGTAATTAAAACAGTATAAATTGGGTAATTTAATAATAAGTTGTATGATAAACAGAGGTACATTAACCATACCAATTATACATTCACCATCGAATATTAACATCGTACTTTGTCAAACTGCGACAACCTTTTATTCCATCAAATATAGTGATCTCTATGTTGAGAAGTTCTATTCTGAGAACAAAAACCAGAAATATCTGAGAATTTATTTACCCAGTTTTCTATCTTTATCAGTGAAAACAAAGGTAAACATCGTACTGTACATTATCAACGTCTCCAGTAATATCTCCAGGTAAATTCCGAAGAATTAAAAATCCTCTGACACGAAAAAATCATTACGTATCCCCATTTACAATTTGAATATATATAATAATTAAGAAAAATAGGGGTAAATAACGAGATAAAGGAAAACGAAATTTGTTTACCTGGAAAAAGTAGCGAAAGTGGATATTTATTAACGAGGCACGAGCGAGCGGTCGTATTATATTCTGTACTACTTTTCAAGTAAGTCGTTCGATGGGGACTTTTCCCTCTTCCTATCGACGTTGGATACCGTGAGTAAGGGTTGCTCGGCTCGCAATCGAGCATCAGGATTCTCCTGATTCCAGAGCATATTTAGAGAGGCCTCCGTTTTATTTGTTGGCTTTAAAAACATCCCTCGCGGTAAGCCGCATTATTTCACCCCCTAGCTCCGTAGTTGTTCGGCATTAGGAAAATATCGAGCAACTATAACGCGATCTCTCAAATGATTATTTCAAACTATACACCGAAATTTTAATTTTCTATTAATCCATCGAAATATCTGATTTTTTAAATATAAAATAGTCAGTTGACGATATAGAAATATTTAATTCTGTAATTTAATTCCGGGGGTGGTTTTAGTGACATTTAATTTTATAAAAGAATACTAGGTGGTACAGAATTATTTGCGAAATTCTTTTTGCTATTTTAGGGGTCGATTAGGAAATTAATTCTTTTCTTCTGGGATAAATCAGATATCCACAAATTTTTTACAGAATTTATTGATCTTGTAATAATAAAGACAAGTATAATATAATAAATTTGTTTATAAAATTCTGAATATAAAAATTATTTTATCTCCAGAAACCACCCCTTCATCGTTCGCGTGTTAATATTATTAATGGTATTTAATTATACATTTCCATCATCCCCATGTCACGGTATTTACTAACAATATCATTTCAACCAAACATGCTTGCATAAACAAATTCTTCATCCATAAAATTTTAAATAAAATAATAATTCGTATCCCGAAAACCATCCCTTCGCTGTCTGAGTGTTGACATTATTATAAGCATTTAATACAACCTAACATCCTTCCATAATCACAAACCTCCCTAATTCTGAGTCCAAAAAATTACCTCTTACTCCCTCCAATCTTTCATCCAAAAAAATTAAAAATTTCTAATATAAAACTCATTTTAATTTTCAAAAATTATCCCTTATCCTTTCCAGTCTTCATCCACAAAATTTTCAAGTTTCCGATATTAAAATCATTTTCACTATAAAAAATCATTCTTTACTCCTTCCAGTTTTCATCCCCAAAAGTTCTCAAATTTTCAATTCGAAGCTCATTCAAATTCCGAAAAGATCGTACCTTACCTTCTATAATCTTCATCTACAGAATTCTCAAATTCCCTATATAAAAATCATTCTAATTTCAAAAAACTACCCCTTACCATTTAAAGTCTCAAATTCTCAAATTCCAAAATTTTTAATATCGAACTCATTTTCACTCAAAAAAATCATTCTTTATCCCATCCAATCTTCATCCCCAAAAGTTCTCAAATTCTCAATTCAAAGCTCATTCAAATTTTGAAAAAATCATACCATACTTCCTATAGTCTTCATCCACAGAATTCTCAAATTCCCTATATAAAAATCATTCCAATTTCAAAAAACCACCCCGTAGCCTTTAAAGTCTTCATCCCCAAAGGTTCTCAAATTTTCAATTCAAAGCTTATTCAAATTCCAAAAATACCGTACCTTACCTCCTATAATCTTCATCCACAGAATTCTCCAATTCCAATTTCAAGAAACCACTCCCTACTCCTCACAGTCTTCGTCCACAAAATTCTCAAATCCCTAAATTTTTAATATGGAACTCATTTTCACCCGGAAAAATCATTCTTTATCCCATCCAATCTTCATCCCCAAAAGTTCTCAAATTCTCAATTCAAAGCTCATTCAAATTCAGAAAATACCGTACCTAACCTCATATAGTCTTCATCCACAGAATTCTCAAATTCCAATTTCAAGAAACCACCCTCTACCCCTTAAAGTCTTCATCCCGAAAATTCTCAAATCGCAAAATTTTCAACATCGATATCGATTTTCACTTTAAAATATCATTCTTTACCCCCATCCTAATCTTCATCCCCAAAATTCTCGAATCGTGGATATAAAAAGCGTTTCATCCCCAAAAAACGCGTCTTACCCCCACCAGCGAGTGTTTGGCAGCCTCGCACGTTCACCGCTTATAAACAGGCATGGAGTATTTGCGAAGGAATGGAAAATTGACTCGCGGGCGCAAATTCGACGCGTGGAGAGGGCTTGTGCAAGAATTTCGACGCCTTGGAGTGTGCAACGGCGGCGTCGGCAGAGGGGCGGCGCGGGGTGGCGCTGGCAAAATCACGTTTCCGGAACGGCGGCTAGACGCGTTCGACGATTTCCGAATGTTTCCCCGGAAATTCTCGCCTCGCTTCCTGGATTCGACACGCTTCCGTTGGTTTGTACATATCGTCGCGCCTCCCTTTGTCCGTCCACCGGCGGGGGTGGATTTGCACGCGCCCCCTTCCCCCGCGATTCACGCTCGTTTCCGCGTCTGATCGACGACCCTTTATTCCCGCTCGTTTCTCTCGTCTTTCACCCTCGTTCCACTGATTTTTCACCGTTTTCGCACTCCCTTACAGATTAATTCCTTGCGATTTCTCACCGATTCCAGGAAAATAAACACTAATCTTACGGGGCAATTAGAATATCCTCATTTTCCATTCACCATTTATTCGAATTTTTAATCAACCACTGTGCTTCGGAATTTTCACGTAGATTCCAAGCCCCGTCATTTTTAAAATTATTTTAGTCTTCAATGACGACCGGAGAGATCTAGATGTTTAATTAACAATTAATTTCGTATTTCACAGATTTTTGAATTTTATTAAAACTCTGTTACTTGAAATTTTTGAGAAAATTCCAGGACTTTCCATTATGGAAATATTTTAATTCGAAATTCTAGCTTTACGACGTATTTCTCTTTATGATTTTCTGTGACATCTATATGCTAGGTCGATTTTAAAAATAATTCGACAGCCTTCTATTTCAAAGCCACCCTGTATTTTCTTGGTTTGATCATTTTCCTGCTACGATCCCCTAATTCGTTACGATGATAAAATAAAATAGGGGTGCAATTAAATCCAATTCTCGATTGGAATTTTAGAGCACACCCTGCTTCGTGTTCCTCTTTCATTTCTATATACGTGAATTATCCTCCATCTTGCTAGAAAGTCATCGTCATCCCCGAGTATGTTCGAGATCATTCGTTTAAATGGTACAGGATGGCTAAAAGGTATGGAGAGGGAAGAAAACGAAAGGCAAGTGACGACGAAAGGGAACACGATCGTGGCGAAGATGGGTCCGGATCCAAAGGGAAACTTCCACCCCCGGTTCGGCGAGTTAGCCAAATATTATCGTTCTCATCGAGCCGCGCTGTGAAAACGATTGCGCTCCGGCGCAGTCACGTAAGAGCGTTATTATCGCAATGTAATGTAGGTCGGCCGCAAACAGACGGCTTTTTTCCATCGATTAATTATCGATGAAAACTATTCCCGTGGTATCTCGACGATTACTCGATCGTCCGTGGTAAGGTGGCGTGCTCGTTTTTATCTGAAGGGGGTCGAGGACCCATTATCGGCCGCCGCGGAATTGCGAGTAAATACGGCTGCCGGTGTTTCGCGACTTTTTCGATCGCCATGCCGATCTATCGTCCGTCTATCGTTCACCTATTGTGGATTTATCGCGAATTTATGGTGAAACTATACTGGATCCAGCGTGTGTCTATGACCGACCTTTCGAGAATTTATTGTTAATTTATGAAGGAACTATCGTGGATTCGTCGTGGATGTATATGTGGACTTATTGCGAATTTTTGAAAGAATTATTGTGGATCCACCGTGGATCTATGGTCGATCTATTATCTATTTATTATTAATTTATGAAAGAACTATCGTGGATCCTTCATGCATCTATCGTGAATTTATTATTAATTTATGAAAGAACTATCGTGATTCCTTCGAGGATGTATATATATGTGGATTTATTGCAAATTTTTGAAAGAATTATCATGGATTCGCTATGAATCTATGATAGATCTATCGTCTATTTATTATGAATTTATGGTAGAACTATCGTAGATCCTCCGTGGATCTTTCGTGGATTTATTGTGAATTTTTTTAAAAATTATCGTGGATCCACTTTGGATCTATGGCCGATCTATCGTCTATTTATTACGAATTTATGATAGACTATCGTGGATCCTTCGTGGATCTATCGTGGATTTTTCATGAATTTATGAAAGAACTATAATGAATTTTTCGAGGATCTATCGTAGATTTATTGCAAATTTTGAAAGAATTATCGTGAATCCACGATGGATCTATAATCCATCTATCACAGATTTATTGCAAATTTATGAAAGAACTGTCCTACATCCACCATGAATTTCTTACCGACCTACAAAAATTTCTTTTCATCCATTTCAGCCACCCCTTACCCAAACTCCGAAGAATCGCGATCGATTCGTACCAAAATCAAAAAATCCTTTCTACCAAAATTAATTCCAATCCTACATAATCTTCGAACCTCCTAATACCCAAATCTCCCTCCCATTACAAAATCTCAAATAATATCGAAGTACCATAAAAATACCTTAAATATCCGCAGAATAAAAATTTCGTATTTTCCAATTAACCATTTATTATATTTTTAACCCAGCAAATATATTTCCAAACTCATTCCAATACTCGATAAAGTAACTTATAAAACTGTCATACGACGAGTATACAAATTCGAAGAGTTCTTTCGACGCCATTGGCGTAGGAGGTCACCTTGGCAGGTGTTAGCTCGTTCTCTGAACGACGAAAAAGGTGGAGGGAAAAAGAGATACGTGAAAAAGGAGGCAGATATACGGTCAGATAGGTGGATTACCCAACTACGCGGCGAGAATCGAACACGCACGGTTTGTTTGCTTGTCGTTAGCATGAACATACTTTTCGGTGTAACGTTGCAGGGCGACGCGCGCGTCGAAACGAGGATCGATAAGTGTTTCGTTAAATTGGGACGGATTACAGGGAACTCGAAGCGTTTATTAAACCGGTATCGTGTCAAGAACCCAACGATTGATCCACGCCAAGAGAAAATTGCACGGGAAAATATTTGGTAAAATAATCCGACACGAATGGCCGCCCGGAGAACCATTATTAACCCTAAACTGTTAGCGCGAGGCACTCGGGCTGGCTCTAATAAGCGCAATCATTATCGTAATTTCACGATTAAATATTCTATCCCGTTGATCAAGTCGAATTCCATAATTTAATCATTAATAATTGACACTAGTATTTACTGTTTCTAAATCGTATTAAATTACGAAAATTGTATAGAAGAACGAAATTTTGGAAGGGGAAGTTCTTAACCGCGTTTATCAACCCTTTGCACTCGATGATTTTTCTGGTTAAGGAAAGGTACGAGTTGAAAAATATTGTGTTATTAAGCTGATGATATTTTTTGAGCAGTAAATAAGAAATCGTATAATAATTAACACGTAGAATTATTTAATATAAATATATGTAATATATATATTGATAAAATAAATGATATATGTAAGAAGGAATGATTGTAATAAATGAAATGTGATAATACATATCAAAAAATTTATGTCAGCCATTAGCACAACACCAACCATCTTTCACCAATTTATATTTTACCAATTATATATATTTACCAATTACATATTTTATTTTATTTATATATCAAAAAATCCCTGTCAACCATTACCACAACACCAAACCTCTTTCACCAATTTATATTTTACCAATTATATATTTTATTTAATTTATATATATCAAAAAATCTATGTCAACATTTACCATAATACCAACCCTCTTTCACCAATTTATATTTTACCAATTATATATATTTACTAATTATATATATTTACCAATTACATATTTTATTTTATTTATATATCAAAAAATCTCTGTCAACCATTACCACAACACCAAACCTCTTTCACCAATTTATATTTTACCAATTATATATTTTATTTTATTTATATCAAAAAATTTATGTTAACCATCACCACAACACCAAACCTCTTTCACCAATTTATATTTTACCAATTATATATTTTATTTTATTTATATCAAAAAATTTATGTTAACCATCACCACAACACCAAACCTCTTTCACCAATATATATTTTATTTTATTTATATCAAAAAATTTATGTTGACCATCACCACAACACCAACCCTCTTTCACCAATTTATATTTTACCAATTATATATTTTATTTCATTTATATATATCAAAAAATCTATTTCAACCATGACCACAACACCAACCCTCTTTTACCAATTTATAATACTTCCACACCTTCCTAACTCCAACCCCCAACCCCACTAGACCCCCCAGCCTAACCCACAAATTTACATATAGTACACCCCGATTAAGCCTAAATTTCTGAAATAAAAATGTACACACGTTGATTGCAGGCAATTTTAACATAATTCGGTAGCCAGCTAACCGCAGGAGCGGAGACACGGTGGCGGAACAGGGTGACACATCGTCCAGCCAGCTCGTCGATCACTTGTAAAGCAATCTTGCACGATCACGACGCTTTAACCGGGAAAAACTGGCGTAAACAGGAGTCCGTAGGAGTTTAGTAACGCGGAAAGAGGGGTGCGGCCGGTTTTTAGGGTTAATAAGCGAGCGATGGCTGAGGCGAGGGTGACGGGGCCACGGGTGCGTCGCTAATTAGTCGTGCAGCGGGTCGCGCAAAATTTGCCAGAGAAATCTGAATGAACGTGCCTTGAATCGTGCTACGCGGTTAATACAAATGTGTATTACCGAGCAAATAAATAAATATTTGGTCATGAGCGGAGCAACTCAAATATGTTCAAGCAATGTCAGCAGCATCGCTCTTTCTCCCTCTCCTTCCTCCTGCTTCCTCTTCCTCCGACGCCTGTGCGCACGTACGCGCCGGTCTACGTACACGTACGTGCAGGTGTGCGTGTACGTGTGTTCATTCGCATCCGCAGCTTTCGTTCCACCATTTCACCGTGTCTTGCTTTCGTTTCTCACTTTCGTCTCCCCATTTCCCCCCCGCCCTTCCGCTCCTTCCCGCCCTTTCTCTCTCCGTTTTTCACTTCCTATGTACTTCGGGGCTTTCCCGGCTTTTTCCCCCACTCTTTGCGCCGGGGTGTTTCTTTTTGCGAGGTATTCGCGGATTTCCTTTTTCGTCTGAGTCATTTTGGCATTCGGGACGAAGGCTTCTCGTTTTGCTCCGATTTTTGTTACTCTCTTTCTCGATTTAGCTTCTAATTATAAGTTTCGACGCCCCTGTCTTTTCCTGTCCTTTTATTTTCAGCGCGCACCGGTTTAACGGTGCATTTCGCGATTCCATATTTATTATTAAGGTTGTTGCTAATCGTAGAACGAATTCTGGAATGTTACATTACGATTTCACGTTTCGTGGAAGTTAGGAAGCTCCTTTCGCGATAATCATCGGGTGGTAATGATTTTAAATGGGGATCTCGAGATCTCTTGGCAAATTTCATTTTTACCCCCTCGCTGTTTTACATTTATTCCACTTTTCGTTTAGTCTACGCTTCTTTTTATTTTTCATCTTCCTCTTATCGCTTCGTATTTTCTTAAGCTTCTTGTCGTCTTTTATTAACTACTTCCCACCCCCTTTTGTTAATTTTTCTTTACCCAATTGTACCCTGTTAGGTCTCCAATCATCCCCATTTTTCAGTCTCCATGTTCCATTTCTCTTCACTCATTTATTCCTCATCTTACTGTTTTCTATATTTTTTGAGTGTCCACTATCAATTTCTTTTTCTTCATTTATTCTTCAATAAACTGTACTATCCTGTTACTTTTCCAATCATCTACATTTTCCATTTTTCTCTACTCATTTATTCCTCATCTTCCTGTTTCCTATATTTTTTAATTATCCACTATCAATTTCTTTTTCTTCATTTATTCTTCACCAAACTGTACCCTGTTACTTCTCCGATCATCTCCATTTTCCATTTTTCTCTAGTCATTTGTTCTTCACCTTCCTGTTTTCTCTATTTTTTGAGTGTCCATTATCAATTTCTTTTCTTCATTTATTCTTCACCAAACTGTACCCTGTTACTTGTCCAATCATCTCCATTTTTAAATCTGCATTTTCTATTTCTTTTCAGTCATTTATTCTTGATTTTCCTGTTTTCTCTATTTTTTGAGTGTCCATTATCAATTTCTTTTTCTTGATTTATTCTTCACCAAACTGTACCCTGTTACTTATCCAATCATCTCCATTTTTAAATCTGCATTTTCTATTTCTCTTCAGTCATTTATTCTTGATTTTCCTATTTTCTATATTTTTTAAGTATCCATTATCAATTTCTTTTCTTCATTTATTCTTCACCAAACTGTACCCTGTTACTTGTCCAATCATCTCCATTTTTAAATCTGCATTTTCTATTTCTCTTCAGTCATTTATTCTTGATTTTCCTATTTTCTATATTTTTTAAGTATCCATTATCAATTTCTTTTCTTCATTTATTCTTCACCAAACTGTACCCTGTTACTTATCCAATCATCTCCAATTTTAAATCTGCATTTTGTATTTCTCTTCAGTCATTTATTCTTGATTTTCCTGTTTTCTCTATTTTTTAAGTATCCATTATCAATTTCTTTTCTTCATTTATTCTTCACCAAACTGTACCCTGTTACTTGTCCAATCATCTCCATTTTTAAATCTGCATTTTCTATTTCTCTTCAGTCATTTATTCTTGATTTTCCTATTTTCTATATTTTTTAAGTATCCATTATCAATTTCTTTTCTTCATTTATTCTTCACCAAACTGTACTCTGTTACTTGTCCAATCATCTCCATTTTTAAATCTGCATTTTCTATTTCTTTTCAGTCATTTATTCTTGATCTTCCTGTTTTCTATATTTTTTGAGTATCCATTATCAATTTCTTTTTCTTCATTTATTTTTCACCGAACTGTACTCTGTTACTTCTCCAAAGATCTCCATTTTTCAGTTTCCATTCTCGATTTTTCTGTACTCATTTATTCCTGATTTACCTGTTTTCTATATTTCTTGAGTACCCATTATCAATTTCCTTTTCTTCATTTATTTCACCAAACTGTACCCTGTTACTTCTCCAATCATCCCCATTTTTCAGTCTCCATTTTTCATTTCTCTTTAGTGATTTATTCCTCATCTTCCTGTTTTCTCCATTTTTTGATAATCCATTCTCAATTTCCTTTTCTTCATTTATTCCCCACCCTCCTGTTCCTTCAATTTTCTAATTCTTCGTGGTTTGTCTTAGCTCTGCTGTTTTATCCTCCATCTTTCGTACCCTCCCCCTTCGCTCTTCTAATTCCATCTCAACCTCCCGTTTCCCTGTTTCTCCCTGTTTTCCATTTGTCCTCCGCACTTCCTCCGTCTCAGCCCCCCGTTCATCCACTTCACCCTGCCCCGATTCTTCTCTCCATTTTCTCACTTCAAGCCACCCCCGACCAGCGAAACCTTCTTTCTCTTCTTCCATCCCGTGTCCTCTTTCGCTGTTTGCGCGTTCGTACGTGTGCGTGCGCCATTATACCGTCGTTATACACGCCGACACGTACACACTGAAAGCAGCGCGCGTATTCGTATCCACGTAGGACGGCAGGCGATAGCGTTCGGGTACAATATGTACTCAGTCTACCCCACGGTTGACTCTTGGTATTTGATTCTTGAATCATTTTGTGTACGAGAGGAGTGGTTAATCGTAGGTTAAATATTTTGGCCGCTCGGAGTGCGCCCCGGCGACGACGCCGACGTCGACGACGACGCCAGAGGACACGCGCGACTTTTTAACCCCTCTTTCTCACCCGGTTCCACGCTCCTCCGTTTCCTCCTTGCTACCCCACGATTCTACGCCCTTGCATCGATCATCCACGATTTTAAACAAATTTTCAAAATCTTCGAAAAGAGATTCGAGAGATTTGTATTGGATTTTCCAAGTGTCTTTTTACAAACATAGATATATACTAATCGTCGCTACTATGTTTTGGAAAATGAATATTTAAAACGCAAATCTATTTGCAAATTTAGACGAGCTGAGTTATTATAAATTTAAGAAATTTCGAAGTTTGAGATATAATTTTGAATAACTAAAGAAATTAATTATTTTATGGAAAATGGAAATCTAAAACGCAAATCTATTTGCAAATTTAAACGAACTGAGTTATTAGAAATTTAAGAAATTTCGAAGTTTGAGATATAACTTTGAATAATTAGAGAAATTAATTATTTTATGGAAAATGGAAATCTAAAACGCAAATCTATTTACAAATTTAAACGAACTGAGTTATTACAAATTTAAGAAATTTCGAAGTTGGAGATATAACTTTGAATAATTAGAGAAATTAATTATTTTATGGAAAATGGAAATCTAAAACGCAAATCTATTTACAAATTTAAACGAACTGAGTTATTATAAATTTAAGAAATTTCGAAGTTTGAGATATAATTTTGAACAATTGAAGAAATTAACTATTTTATTTCTAAGTTTGAGATATAATTTTGAATAATTGTAGAAATTAACTGAACTTATGGAAGTTCAGAGGAAGATAGCCGAGTGAAAGAATTTCTTTTACTCTTTTATCCACGGAACACCCTGTATATGTACGATAAACGGACAGAGGCTTTCGTGAAATTATCGGACAGCCGATTCTTTAAAAATACAGCACGAACTATCGAACTATCGATCAATGGATCGTAGGTATCGAATGAAAATCCATAAAAATTTGAGTAAAAATCCGCGATTAATCGCGTCTCGCACATTTTCAGATTTTTCGAATAATTCGACGCGTGTTTGTTCGATACATGTTTTCCTCGGCCGAGTATCAATTACGCTAGGTTATTTTAAGTGTTGGGGATTAGTATTTGTTATAGATCCGTGGCAAATGTTTGATTAAATAATTAGGAGGTCCTTAATCGCGCGTGTGTGATTTTGAAATTAGTTGGGAATTGTTTCGGGAGAAAATGTTACGATTTGCTCTGGCGATACGGCCCGATGTTTGGGGACTCCTTTTTCGGCCAGTTTCACGTGTGTTTCATCGATTATTGTTTTTATTTGCCGGCAATTCATTATTTCCGAAAACTTGTCCTCGCTTGCTTTGCGCACGGATTAATATTTGTTATATTTCTTTGACAAATGTTTGATGAAGGAATTATAAGGTCGGTATTTCCTTTTTTATTTCTTAAGTGTGTGACTTTAATATTAGCCTGGAATCGACAGAAGTTTCGTTTGTAGTTCTTAAACAGCGACGAGTGTCGTTCGATGATTTTTAGGATTATCTTCGAATTGTTTCTTCCTTCAAACATGGATGTCAATACTCTGCTTATTGACACTTCAGACACGATCTTAAACGTTTAAATATTTAATCGTACACTTAATATGTTATCATATTTGTTATACGTTTAATCGCCGGTCTCTTTCGTCAAATTCTATCCCCTTTTCTTCAACTCTCTCTCCTTTTCTCTCTCGTCTCTCCTTCTCCTTGTTTGCGAAATTAAGACTACCATCGGGAGTTGACACAATCGAATCGAGGTTTGCAAATGTTTGGAAATGTTTGGTCACGATGGTTGAAATTTCGCGATATCGCGGGAAATTTTTGCAAAAATTCGCGATATTTGCACCGCGGCCTGGTGATTACGCGAATGGTGGGAATGAACGTAAGAACGGATACGAGGCTGTTCCATTTTGTTTTGTGGCGAGGTGTTATCGGCGAAACCTTTTGCTATAATTAATCTTCGGTATCTGCGAGCTTTCCAAGATTTCGGTGTGCCATTTCGTTCTCAAACAGATATGTAAAACATACAAATGTACGAAAGACATTATCTCGCTAGGTAAAGAACGATTATGCAGAGGCTTCTATCTAATCGCGTTGCTGTTTGTTGGAGACGGAAGGTCATCCTTTAAATAAAGATACTTGTCATTTTTCTCCGCCATTGCTGCGCTCTTTGAACATCGACAACGATCTTTAAAATATTCCAGGGAGCTTCGTGTTTCTTGTACCTTCGTATCATCCTCTTCCTAAAGTAATTTCGAATTATAGTGGTAGCACGAATGACGTGGGTACACGTGCCTTTTTGTATTTTTATTTTTCATAGATATTTTTTAATTAGGTTATAGAACGTGTACAAAATAAATAATTAATTATCGAGAAAGATAGTTGAGGTAGATATGGGGTTAATTAATATTTTCAATGGATGCGAATGGATAGTCTTCTTGGAGACCTCAAGAATATAATAGTAATCTAAGATGTATATAATTTACAGGAATTTTGAAGAAATAAATATTACAGTTTCATTCATTCGTGGCACAGGGTTTCCAAAAATTTGATAACCTTTTATCCAAGTTTTGGGCTAACCTTGGATCCAAATTTTCTGGTACAAATTTAGATTCGAAGCAAAGATTTTTAAAATTCGGTAATTTTTCTATAATCTATGCAAATTTTCGAGAGCCAACAATAATCGTACAATCTAATCCGGAGATTTGGAAAATACAATTTTCTATAATACATTTAATTGCCAGAAATTTTCAAAATATTAATAATTTCATTCGTCATGCACAGTTTCTAAAATTCGATAACCTTATATTTACTATTTTATATATTATTATAAAATGTATATACTATTTTATATTTTATATTATAATATAATATATTACACCTATTTTATACTATACCTTTTATAGTTTAATAAGGTTGTCAAATTTTAGAAGCACTTCTAATGATAAATTAAACTGAATATCGAAGCAAAGATCTCTAAAATTCTGTAAATTTCACAATTTTACCTATGAAAATTTTCAAAAACACCAAAAATAATCGTAATCGAACCTAAAGGCTTGAAAGATTCGATAATTTTGAAGGTGTAATCGCGAGAAATTTGCGAAAAATAAATAGCTCTACTGGATTTAAAAATTTCGAAAATTCGACTAGCTTTGGAACGCGAGGATCCTCAAAAACGATGGTACATGGATGGAACACGGAGAGAAGACGAAACGGAAGAGAAAGAAGCAAGTGGCGTTTGGTTGGTGAACGGTTGAAGGCTTGATTACAAGCTCGCGGCTTGCGCACAGAGGCGGGCACGGGTAATTAAGAAACGAGCGCGTGTATCGAAATTAACTTTAATTAAAGTTCCTCTCGGACGATCGCACACGAGATCCGTTTTAATTCCCCTCCACCCGACGCGAATCGACGGTGTGTGGCGGGATTGAAACGCGCCGGTGCTCGACCAAGTGACGAAACAAAATTTATTAGCATCCGTTCGAGGTGGGGCCAATTAACGAGACATCGAACACTTGTGCAAACCGCGTGTGGCCGTCGTCGCGACGCGCGACGATGAATCTTCGGGTCATCGACGAAACCCCGTCGTTTCCGTAGATCCACCATCTCGAGTTTAGTAGAGAATTTATTCCTTAAAAATGTGAGGCTTGGTTAATTTGAAAGAAAATTTGGGAGTGGTAGTAGTTAGAAAATAAGGTACCAGAGTACCATTTGGTGTTCGAGGAGATATTAATCCCATCGTTTATATGGATCCACGTCCTCCAATTTTGTTCGAATTTATTCTTTAAAGTGGAAGGAAAAATGTGAGGCTTGGTTAATTTGAGAGAAAATTTGGGAATACCAGAAGTTAGAAAATAAGGTACCAGAGTGCCATTTGGTGTTCGAGAAAAGATCAATCCCACCGATTCTATGGATCCACGACCTCCAATTTTGTTCGGATTTATTCCTTAAATTTTAAATTGGAAATAAAAATGTGAGGCTTGGTTAATTCGAGGGAAAATTTGTAAATGGCAGAGGTTAGAAAATAAGGTACCAGAGTGCCATTTGGTGTTCGAGGAAAAATTAATCCCATCGTTTCTATGGATCCACGACCTCGAAATTTGTTTGGATTTATTCTTTAAATTTTAAATTGGAAATAAAAATGTGAGGTTTGGTTAATTCGAAGTAAAATTTGGGAAGGGTAGAGATTGGAAAATAATTGGTTAATTCGAGGAAAAATTTGTAAATGGCAGAGGTTAGAAAATAAGGTACCAGAGTGCCATTTTGTGTTCGAGGAAAAATTAATCCCATCGTTTCTATGGATCCACGACCTCGAAATTTGTTTGGGTTTATTCTTTAAATTTTAAATTGGAAATAAAAATGTGGGGCTTGGTTAATTCAAAGTAAAATTTGGGAAGGGTAGAGATTGGAAAATTGGTACCAGAGTGCCATTTGGTGTTCGAGAAGAGATTAATCCCACCGATTCTATGGATCCACGACCTCCAATTTTGTTCGGATTTATTCCTTAAATTTTAAATTGGAAATAAAAATGTGAGGCTTGGTTAATTCGAGGGAAAATTTGTAAATGGCAGAGGTTAGAAAATAAGGTGCCAGAGTGCCATTTGGTATTCGAGGAGATATTAATCCTATCGTTTCTATGGATCCTGGACCTCGAATTTTATTTAGATTTATTTCTTCAATTTCAAATAGGAAATAAAAATGTGAGGCTTGGTTAATTCGAAGTAAAATTTGGGAAGGGTAGAGATTGGAAAATGAGGTATCAGAGTACCATTTTTTAATATTTGAAGAATATATACGAGGCTGTGGGTGGAAAATTATGTCTAGAATTTTATTTAGAAATTTCGGGATTCCTATCATATAATTCGTGACCTAAATCTCTATAGCGTTATACACAGGTGTTAACTGAGATGCATGATGGAGTATTTGAGCAGATATATGAGGCTCAAAAATTGGAGGATGGGGAACAAGGTATGCGAGAGTCTAGTAATTGCCTGAAAATTGGGAAAATTGGGAAAATTGGGAAAATAGTATTTAAATGAAGTTTGGCATTTAGACAAGGGTTATGGAGATTGTTCTACACACGGAAATATGAAAAATTTGACAAAGATAATGTCTATAACGAAGGTGTCAAATTACATATAAGAAATATTAAGATTAAAATTAGTAATTTTATTTTCGACTTATTTTATATTTTAGTGATTTTTATTTTCGACTTATTTTATATTTTATTAGCGACTTATTGCCAATTTCCAAAATTTATTGTCAACTTATCGTCAATTTTCAAAATCCTATCTACATATACGCCTTATGGACAATTTTCAAATCCTATCATCGACATATCCTCAATTTCCAAAACCTATTAACGATTTATCGTCAATTTCCAAAACTTTTGGTCGACTTATGATCAATTTTTAAAACTTATCAACGATTTATCGACAATTTCCAAAATTTGTGGTCAACTTATGATCAATTTTTAAAACCTATCAACGATTTATCGTCAATTTCCAAAATTTGTGGTCGACTTATGATTAATTTTCAAAATCCTATCTACATATACGTCTTATGGACAATTTTCAAATCCCACCATCGACGTATCGTCAATTTCCGAATCCCATCATTGGCATAACATAAATTTCCATAACCCATCCATTGGATCTCTAAACATTCGATTTTGATCCCCTTCGATGGCCCATGTTTTCGACCAAGTTGGAAGACAAGAGAATCTGAAGGGAAGCTGCGCGGAAGCAGCCAATGACACGCGAGAGTCTACCTAATAATCTGTTCGCGTAAAAGCGATTGAATCGGTCGTGGCGGTAACACGCCACGGAGAAACCGTAATAAAATTCTACTTGTCCCTGGATTCCACGTACAAACACGCACACGTCGCGCGGGACGTGCACTCTAAATGTTACCAGCCTTACTGACGATATCTATCCAATCTTCAGCTTCATATCCTACCCCATAAATACATTCGCTGATAACGGCCGACTACGTTCCGACGACGATAAGATACACGGCGAGAAGAAACGTTCGTGCGACTCTGAACGAGAAGAAGAAAAAAAAGAAGACAAATAAAAGAAAAAAAAAAATAGCAATATAAGAGAAATCAAATTAGAATTATTCGTTAAAGAAAAATAAAGAGATTTAGTAACAATTCTATACTCTGTTTAATAAATAAATAAAGTCGATAAATAAACGACCCCCTTTTGCTACAAAATTGGAATTATTTATCACGCAGAGGAGTATTCAAATTCCTCGCTAAAAACTAGCAAAATAATTTTTATACTATTATACTATACTATTTAATTTTAATAAAATTCGAAGGGTTGTTCGTTAAAGAAAAATAAAGAGATTTAGTAACAATTATTTTTAATAAATAAATAAAGTCGATAAATAAACGACGCCCTTTTGCTACTAATTGGAATTATTTATCACGTATCAGAGTAGTCAAATTTCCCACTGAAAACTAGCAAAATAATTTTTATACTATTACACTATACTATTTAATTTTAATACTATTTTTCTCAACGAAATAATTTTGTTCTTCCATATAGAAATGGGCTTTTAAATTCGCAAATAAACTTACGACTATTATTATTCAATATACGCAAATGAGGGTGAAAGATGGGAAATTTTGGCAAAAATAAAATTCGAAGGGTTGTTTATTAAAGAAAAATAGAGAGATTTAGTAACAATTCTATACTCTTTTTCCCTCCTTGTATCAGGTCAAACCATAAATAAACGTCGCTCTTTTACTATTTTTACTATAAAATTGGAATTATTTATCACGCATCAGAGTATTCAAATTTCCCACTAAAAACTACCAAAATAATTTTGACACTATTACGCTATACTATTTAATTTTAATACCATTTTTCTCAACGAAATAATTTTCTTCTTCCATAAATTTTTCAATTCGTAATTAAATCCACGTCTGTTATTATCATTCAATATTCGCAAATGAGGGTGAAAAATGTGGAATTTTGGCAAAAATGAAATTCGAAGTGTTGTTTAAATATCGTTCAGTCGTTCCCTAATTTCCGCGACGTGGAAAGGTAATTGAAAATGCTTAATACAACACTGCACCCGATGCGCAATTTCATTTCCACTGTTAAGCGGTATACGTATAAAGCAAATAGAAAAGCGTCAAAAAATTTTCAATCGTTTGCCGAGTTGTTCATCCGTGACTTCCGGTTGCCGTAAGAATGCGCCATTATTCGGGATTATCCGTTTTCTCGGAATGATTTCTCTTCTTCAAATCGATTTCAATTATTGCCCGCTCGAACGATTTATATAAAGGGATTGGTTAATATCTTCGCAATAAACCGACAAAGATCCACCGATCGACACGCGTGTTAGAAATATACATTGAAACAATTTGCAACGAACGCGCAGCCATTGCCTCGTGTCTAATGCAACTGGAACACGTTAGTCGCCGTGGAAACGAAATTAAAGCTGCGCCCGTGTTATTTCCAACCGATTTTAAACGATCTCCGGGGATATACATAAAGAAAAATGAACGAAATCCACGGATACCAGCCTTCGATCGGAAGTTTTTTTTGAAGAAAATTCATTAGCCATCTGACAATTGCGCCATTTATCAATCCGTACTACCCTCGCAATCGATTTTCTCCTTCAACATTCCTGCACGACACGTTTCTCTGGAACAATCGTGAAAAAATCTATAAATCTATCGTTCGAAATGCCCGCGTAATTGCTTCCACGGAAAAATCGTGCAATCCCTGCGAAATTTCGATTTAAAACACTCCACGCGATTTTTCCCCTAGAAATATCACTAGGACTCCGGAGGCCCCCGATTCGAAACTTTCATGCAATTTTTGTTTGTTTTTTGGATACAGGGACGATAATAGGTTTATGGAAGTTTGTAATTAGAGTATGTACAAGAGTATGCGGTTAATTATTAATGGGAGATAGGTTAGAGGGCTAGGGAATTCTTATAAAAATTCAAAATTTGAAATTGTTTAAAAAATTACCGTGCTTCTCGTCTCAGAAAAATCATTAAGATTCTGTAATATTTCTTTGAGGTTATTTCGAGGAACCTAATTAATTACCTATAAATATCTCGATCTAAAAGCTTGAAATCGATCCTCTTCGAAAATTCTTCTTAAGTCATCTACATATTTCTGATCGAAGACTCTCACGTGATCTTCTCTCGGAAAAAGGTACCAAGTTTTATAGAATTCCTTTGTAATCGGCTGAAGAATTCCATAATTAACCACTGTATACGACCAGCCGTGATTCAGGGCAGCAGAAAAGTCACCAAAACTCTAGGGACTTTTTCGCGATCGATCCGAGAATTCTAATTAATTAGCTACTGCAGACGTCGTGAGTCAAAGCCTCGAAATCAAAGCTTCATTTCAAATTATTTTTTCTCGCTCCTCCTCCTTTAAAAACACCACAAAATGAAGATTTCATTAATTAATTACTTCAGAAATTCTAATTAACCATCATCTATATAGATGCTATCCTAAGTCCCAAAATCACACCTGTTTTTCAAAAAATCTTCTTAAGGTATCCTTTTCATAGAAGAGTAACTTTCATAAAATTCAAATTTGACATGATTGTTTCATAATTATTTCAAGTATCCTAATTAATCATCATCCCTATATGAATTTGACTCAAAGCCTCAAAATTATATTTATTTTTCAGGAAGTTTCTATTAAGCCCACTTTCTTTCAGAATATTAATCAAAATTTTACGAAACCTTATTTTACTTGTTTCCAAAATCGAAATTAACTACCACCTGCATAAATGTCAAGATCCGAAACCCCAAAATTAATTTCATTCTTCAAAAAATACCCATTGAGCTCTCTTTGCTTCAGAAAATTCGCGAAACCTTTTCAAAATTCTCTTATACTTGTCTCCGAAATCCTACTCAATTACCACAACTACCACCTTGGTGGATCTTGGAAATCTTGGAATGGAAAGTTGAGAGGGAAAAATTCCACCTAGCCTGACCAACAACCACCCCGTGAGAATCGAACGGGCGTTGAGAGGCCCGATGGCTCGAAATCTCTCGGAGCAACGTTTCCGGCCACCCGGTACGTGATTTATCGTTCAGTATCCTCCGCGGCGCCTACGAATCGGATCCATGGAATATTCAGTATTAAACGTGCAATTTCACGAGGCGCGGCGCGTTTTTCCACGGCTACCGGCGCGCTGGAATCATGGACGGGAACAATGACGCGGCAGCGCGTGACTGTAATTAAGTTCCTCGTGATTAATAGCGCCGGGCAACGGGGCTCGTTCTCTCGGCTGCTGCATTAATTTACAACTCTGTTTAAGGCCGGTGCCGGCCGGAGCCGAAGCGCCGAGTACACCGGTCCGCCATAATTTTCTGTCGAGCTACGCCGTTGTTTACACACCTGATAAAGTATACACTTTTTGCACCGGTCGCCGCGTATCGCCGCGAAGGCCCGGACATAATCGTCCGCGTCTCCGACCGTCTCCTATCCCCATCGATTCCGCTCCGCGATCTTATGGGGGTGTAGGATGTACCACAGGTGACCGCGATTGCAATTCTATTCCATTTCCCTTCCATTTTCCTACCAATTTTCCTTCTATTTTCCTTTCATTTCCCTTCCATTTTCCTGCTACTTTCCTCCCATTTTCCTTTCATTTTCCTCCCGTTTTCTTTTCATTTTCCTTTCGTTCACTTCCATTTTCCTTTTATTTTCCTTCCGTTTTCTTTCCATTCACTTCCATTTTCCTTTCATTTCCCTCCCGTTTCTTTTTACATTTTCCTTTCATTTTACTTCCATTTTCCTGCTACTTTCCTCCCATTTTCCTTTTATTTTCCGCCCGTTTTCTTTTCATTTTCCTTTCATTCACTTACATTTTCCTTTTATTCTCCTCCCGTTTTCTTTATATTTTCCTTTCATTTCACTTCCATTTTTCTTCCATTTTCCTGCTATTTTCCCTTTTATTTTCCTCCCATTTTATTTTCATTTCCCTTCCATTTCCATGTTATTTTCCTGCTATTTTCCTTTTATTTTCCTCCCATTTTATTTTCATTTCCCTTCCATTTCCCTGTTATTTCCCTCCATTTTCCTTTTATTTTCCTCCCATTTTCTTTTCATTTCCCTTCCATTTTCCTTTAATTTTCCTGCTATTTCCCTCCATTTTTCTTCCGTTTTCCTTTCATTTAATAGAAATAGCAATTTAATAGTAATTTAATAGTAGTAGTAGTAATAAAGCACTAATTATTAGAGTTATTACTATTTTATATTTTACCATCGTTATCTCAAATTGTCATTAGTATAATCCACATATAACCTATTTAAATAGACACTGCGACAGTATAGGAATTAAAATGTCAAAAATTGAATGCAACGAGCATCCTAATAACGTCCCCTCCTCGAATACGTCTTGAACGGAATAAACGAGTTAGGAAACAACCCGATCGACTAATCGTCGCGTTAATGGCTACCGATATCCGGAAGAAACGACGTGGCCGGAAGCGGAAGAGAGACGGGGCCGCTTTCCCTGTCGCTTCTAATGAAATTTCGCGATAGCTGCAACACCGTGGGACTGCTTAATTAATTGTATCAACCGGTGCAGGGCCAACGAGGTGGACATGATTCGGCTAACGAGGCGAATTCTTAAATGAACGAGCCACCCACCCCCATTTCTTTCCAAAGAAGACTTTCTTCCCATCGGCCCTCCGCGTCTTCTCTTTTCCCTTTCTTTCCATTTCTTCCTTTTCTCCCGTGATTATCCCGCGAGAATTGACTCGATCCGCTTCCTTAATTCACCATTATGCCCTGAAACTGGTCGAGAGTAACGCGTTCGCCGTTCAACCTCGCAGAAACACTCCGATACTAGGCTTTATCGTTCCTTGATAAGGTCTAACACCGTGTTTGCATTTAATCTTTGCAGTTTGGCGGATGACGATGATTATGGCACGACTGCCGCGTGGTATTATCGATGATGTTCGCGAAATTCTTGCCACCACCCAAGTACAGCGATTTTAGAATCTAAAAGATGACCATCCCTCTAGATTGCACATTCTCCATTCTTTATTCTGGTTTCCCTTTTTATATTTTTATTAAATATCCGAGGAATTTTATTAAATATCGAATGAATAATTCCTTGGTGCAAAGAAAATTTTTAATTTGATTTTCTTAATACACGATTTTGGTAAATTTATTTTTCTTCCAAGGAATTCTACAATTTTTACGTCTCGAGACATTATAGATAAACAATTATCTTAGTCGATCCTAAATTTGGAAAGCAGTGTTTTTTAATACTGGAATTTAATTGGAAAACATAATTTTTTGAATATCTTAATACACGATTTTGGTAAATCGGTTCTTCTTCCAAGGAATTCTATAATTTTCCAGTCTTGAGTCACTATAGTTAAATGGTTGTCATAATCGATCCTAAATTTGGAAAGAAGAGTTTTCCAATACTAGAATTTAATCGGAAATCATAATTTTTTAAATATTTTCATACACGATTTTGGTAAATCGATTTTTCTACCAAAAAATTCTACAATTTTCGAATCTCCAGTCGCTATATTTAAATGGTTGCCATAATCGATCCTAAATTTGGAAATCGTTGTTTTACAATCCATTTTTGCCTAATTATACCTGACACAAAAATGTGCAAATAAAATTCTGGAAGGTATTCAAAATATTCTCCGCTTTTTCTTTAAAATCTCTCCTTCGTTACATAATCTTATATAGATTATTTTCATCGATCCTAACCTTAAAAAGCAGTACATATTGGTGCTGCGATTTAATTAAAAAGCATCGTCGTATAGTCCATTTGTAGGTAATTATTTCCGATATAAAAATTCGTAAATAAATTTCCAGAGAATGATTAAAATAATCTTCGATACTGTATCCAAATTTTCTTTCGTCTTCTACGTATGTAATTTCGAGAAAAATATCGGACTCGAGGCGTTATACGAGTTATACAAGCGAAATCACGTCGCTATTGCGCGTCGCGCTGATCCCTAGATCAGCGTGTGGATCTTGCGATCGATGAATCATCGAGATTCCGCAGGTGAGCTCTGTTCCGTCGGTACCATGCAATTTTTCCAAGAAGAAACAGTTATCTGTTCGTTAGATGTGCTCGCCTTATCTCCCTGCGTGAACCAAACGAGTCAACACTCT
The DNA here is from genome assembly GCF_001483705.2 of Eufriesea mexicana. NCBI lineage: Eukaryota > Metazoa > Arthropoda > Insecta > Hymenoptera > Apidae > Eufriesea > Eufriesea mexicana. The sequence goes on along the minus strand of NW_016908236.1, from coordinate 265,605 downwards.
TCTCGTGGAAAGAAAAATGTCGACGCGAGAAAGCTGACTTGCTTTTTAGAGCAATCCTCTGCATCTCTGCAGACTTCGTTCACCATGATTCTCTTTTATCTGTATACGAAATTATTTTCTGCTACAACATAGATCTCTCGATCCTTCGATCTTTACGTGACGAATTTTATTATAATTTTTATAACAAAAATAATTTCACGAATTTTTCAATATTAATAACATAATTAATATTTGTGATTTTGAAGGTATTTTTCTCGAGAAACACGGAGTGTTTAATTTCGGAAAATTGGAGCAGAATTATATTTATATTAAAGCTTCCCTATTTTATTTTAAATTTTTGCAAAAATAGCGGAATATTTATGCAATTTTATTTAAGATCTGCATAATTGTTTAACGAAGAAATAAGTACAATTCGTGCCAAATTTCACAGATTTTCCTAGAGGATCATTTACTAACGCCTATCTAATCTTGCGAATTAGAAACATAATTATAGCAAATATTCCAATAATTTTTTAATAAAAATTAAGCACGATCCACACCGAAGTTACGCGTTATTCTTCCGACATTGGTATGAAGATTATAAAAATGAAATAAATATAGAAACCTACACAGATAACAAGAATATAGCTTCCATGAAATCATTCTCTAATTACGTATGTATCCTTGCATTTCATTCAATGAACCTTGAATTATTTCACAATATTTCCACGCAGTGGCATCGTCGACCGATTTTCACCTAATTGTCGATCCCTGCATCAGAGATTGAATCAAAATCAATCATACGCCATGATCGATTACGATTTTCTTCCTCTGGTAAGCAAACGAATTGCTGCCAGCTGGGGTGGGGGGTCAATAAAAATCGTTTAGGAAGGACGGAAAAGGCCCGATCGGTGTATTCTTTTGTCGGCACATCGAGGATGCACACTGTCTCGAACGTGCTGCCATTGTTCCGATGCGGGACAAATCGTTAATTTTGCAGTGTGTTCCGCGATTTGCGCCAGCCGGCCGTTCGCTCGCGAGAAGAATCGCAACTATGTGACCGGTAAATTAGAACGGGCAGCTGGATGCTCGAAATTTATCAAAAGGGAGTCTCACGCGTCTGATCCGACTCGACTTTTCCTTTCGATTTCTCAACTTTCGAATTCCCGGTACTCCAACGCCCTGAATTAACATCTATCGGGATATAAAGTCGAGTGAAATTGCGAGAAAGATTTTTATTTTGTGAGAAATAATTATGGCTCACCGTGTAAATTTGTTGAACCTCTTGAAATTTGCTATTTAGGATTTACGAGAAAATTTGCAGGAATGGAATTGCAATGAGATATGATTATCTTGAAAGGGGCATAACAGGGAAAAGCAGTAAAAGCGAGTGGACGAGATGACAGCCAGATCATTGGGGAAAACGTTCAACGACGAACAGAAATTCAGAACTCTAAACTCAGATTTCAGAATTCAAAACTCAGATCTCAGTACTAGGAACCCAGAACTTTGAACTCTAAACTCTGAACTCAGAACTCAAAACCCAGAGCTCAGAATTCAGAACTTTGGGCTCAAAACTCAGAACTCGGAATCCAGGACTTTGAACTCTAAACTCAGAACTCAGAACTCAGAACCCAGAATCCAGAACTTTGGACTCAGAGCTCGGAACTCAAAACTCAGAACTTTGGACTCAGAGCTCAGAGCTCAAAGAGTAGAACTCAGGACCCAGAACTATGGACTCAGAACTCAGAACTTTTGACTCAGAGCTCAGAACTCAAAACTCAGAACTTTGGACTCAGAGCTCAGAACTCAAAACTTTGGACTCAGAGCTCAGAGCTCAAAGCTTAGAACTCAGGACACAGAACCCAGGACTCAGAATTATGGACACAGAGCTCAAAACTCAGAACTTTGGACTCAGAGCTCAGAGCTTGGAACTCAGAACTCGGGACCCAGAACTATGAACTCAGAACTCAGAAATTTGCACTGTGAACTCAGAACTCAGAAATCAGGTCTCAAATGTCAGATCTCGAATCTCAGATCTCAGAACTCAGAACCGTGAACTCAGAACTCAGAAATAATAACTAGCAAATACAATGCATCTGCAATATTGTCGGTGACCAAGGGGATGAGAGTACTTTTAAGGAAAATTACAGAAGACTCGGAACGATCCTCTCAAGCTTGACACCGCTTTCCATCTTCTTTTCTTTACATATACCCATCGCTGTTCAACCAATAATCCTCTTATCTTCTTACAATCTTATTTTAATAACACACCCAGTTACTCAAACACTATGATTATATCCAGGACCAAGTGACACGCACTACCACGACACCTAGATTGCTCACGTTGCCCAAAGATACCCCAAACATCAAAAATATCCAGTATCGAGAAGAAACAATAAATAACCGCACCACATAAGAAAATTTATAGGAAACTACTCGTGAAATCCGCAACTGACCTATGCCTCTCCGATCTACCCATACTCCTCTATCTACTCCTCTCTCGCTCTCTGCATAATAATCTATACTAATTCATACCCGAACGTAGTCGGAAAGCCACGGAAACGTACATCGCGGGAATTATCGTAGACGCAGGGGGACGGCTGAAATTGCAAATCTGTAAGTGGTACGGGGATTTTTAAGCGGCGGCGCAGAGAGGCGGGCACGGGAAGCGGAGGAACGTTCGGTTTCTAGAAAGTCGGCTTTTACGAGGCGTTGAATGGGCTGTAATTAAATCTTCTCCGTGAAGGATGAGCTTCGTTCTTTCGGAATCTATCTCTCTCCCGCGTTCCCACCTGCCTATCATCTCTCTGCCTCCTGCTGCTCCATGCTCCCTCGAGCGTGCGAAGGATCGTGTGTTACGACCGTGTTCCACAGGATCACCGCCTTTCGGTCCGACTCTTTCGCCGTTTCACGCGAAACGTGCGAAAATATGCGACGTGGAATTCGGGAGGGCGGGGAGGGGCAGGCAAGGAGGATGATAAAAGGCGATACGATCTACGCGCGAGTAGCGCTCTATCGCGTGCGATAGCTCGCGATGTAAATAAACAACCTCGGAATGTAAACAAACAAACGGACAGTGTAAACAAACAAGTCCGGAGTGTATATAAACAAATGGAAATTTCGTGGCGCGACTGGGTCGCGCGCATGATGGCGGGATTAGGGGTGATTAGGAGAATTTTTCGATGGTGATTCGAAGGTGGTTGTAAATCGTGCTTAGGTATCGGTGAATTATCGCAGATAGAGGTATCGGCATAGATTTTGCAAGACAGAATGGTCACGCGTTAAAGGCCCTGTTAGAGATTAGCAGAAATCTAGCACAATGCTAACCCTTTGACTGCCACGCTGAAATCACGCGTTTCCCTCAGAACGCCACGGGAGTGCACCGTCAGATGCGAGATTTGTTCTAATATGTTTTTGATGTTCCAATAAAAATTTTTAATCGTTCAACGGGGCACTTTTTATTTCAAAGTATCTTCTAATTAGCGGTTATATTCGAAATGCGCTAACTGTCAATTTTCATTCAATGTTGTTCAATGCAGTTCGAGTAGTTCAAGCGCCCCGGTCACCAATGATCACCGTGGCGTCACAGGAGAAACCGTGGCCGGTCATATATGTGCCTATGATTATGAAAGTGGTCTAAGTCGCTTATATTTGCTTCCGAAATATTAAAAGCTTCGGGATTTAAATACGTCATAAATTATAAAATTAATTGGTCTTCGGACCTGGTCTTCGAACCCTCGGTGACTTTTCACAAAGGTACATGTACACGGGGTGGAAAACCTGCGATACTACAATAATTTTCATAAGCAATTAAAGAACCGCGTAAGCTAAGTTCTATAGCAATTCTAGAATGCTTAATGGATAGACCGATTATCGCTAGAGATATTAACATTTGACAATACAGTACTGAGTATAGCCATCTACAATACTATATCCATTGGATTAATCTATTCACTGATGATCTAAACTCTATAGCAATTCCAGAATGATTAATGTACAGATCTTTTACCACTAGAGACATTAACAATTGGCAATACAGTACAGAGTATATCCACCTACACAGTACTATAGCCATTGGATTAATATAATCACTGATGATCTAAATTCTATAACAATTCTAAAATTATCAATGGATAGATCAATTATTACTAGAGATATCAATAATTGACAATATAATACCGAGTATAGCCGACTACACATTACTATAACCATGGAATTAATCTATTCACTGATCATCTACATTCTACAGCAATTCTAAAATGATCAATGGAAAGATTAATTATCGCTGGAGATATCAACAATTGACAATACAGTACTGAATATGTCCACCTGCACAATACTATAGCCATTGGATTAATTTATTCACTGATCACATAAATTCTTCAGCAATTTTAAAATTATCAATGGAGAGATCAATTATCGCTAGAGATATTAACATTTGACAATACAGTATTGAGTATAGCCGACTACACATTACTATAACCATTGAATTAATCTATTTACTGATAACCTAAATTCTATAGCAATTCTAAAATGATCAATGGAAAGATTAATTATCGCTAGAGATATTAATAATTGACAATACAGTATTGAGTATAGCCACATATACAAACTATAGCCACTGGATTAATATATTCACTGATCATGTACATTCTATAGAAATTCTAAAATGATCAATGGAAAGATTAATTATCGCTAGAGATATTAACAATTGACAATACAGTGCTGAGTATATCCACCTGCACAATACAATAGCCGTTAGATTAATATATTCACAGATCATATAAATTCTTTAGCAATTTTAAAATTATCAATGAAGAGGTCGATTATTGTTAGAGATAACAACAATTGACAATACAGTACTGAGTATTGCCATCTACGCGGTGCCATATCCATTGCATTAATCTATTCACTGATCATCTAAATTCTATAGCACAACTGGAAGCTGGAAACTCGGCTGTGGTGTGAAGAAAATGAGCAAAATGACGGCGCGAGAGGCAAATCCTTGGATCTCGCATGGATCTCTCGGCTGTTCGCGATTAACGATTAAAAGATACTGTGGGGAGAACAGGAACTGGACGATCCACCGTCGATAATCGAGTCCTCCTCGTGGTTACCGGAGCACACGGTGTTACTTGGCCGCTTTCCATCGCGGACGGTGCCGAGCCACGAGGCAGAGTTCGCGAGATCGAGAGGGCAGGCAATTACACGGGCTCACGATCGATTCCCCGGCCGAGTAATGAATTTTTTACGACGCACCGCCGAAGAAGATCCATCCGATCGTTCGTCCGCGGACGACGAGGCCCGTGTCCGATCGGCCAAGGCATCGGCCCGAATTGAAACGACGTGCACGTGAACCCTCGCACGCCATTCGTCCCTGCTCGAGCTGACAGAAAGAATGCGTGTAGCTGCATCGTTCGGACGTGTTCCGGAGATCTTATAATTTATTAATTTAACGCGTCAGCGGAAGTCTTTATACCGGCGCTCGGGATCCTTTCGTTACTGCGGATGGATGTTGGCCGACACCGTTTCGCCAAACGGCAGAATATCCTTCTGCGATTCGCGACACGGGGCGATTTGCGGGATAGTCGTCGAGAAATGGGGTATCACGAGTAACACGGGTCTCGTGAAATACCGAGCACCGACGTGTACCGAGGCGTACAGGACGTGCGACGAACGTGGGACCTCGGGCGAGGATTTTATTAGATATAGCGATTCGTTCTTTCGACAAACCTGGAAATTTGGGTCCGAAATTTTTTGGAATGGCGAATTTTGATTACGATACGTAGAGAGCTTTGTTAATTTTATTCGTAATGCCGTGTGGTGAACGTAGACCCCAGGCTAGGATTTTCTTGGATCTAGGGATCCCTTCTATCGACAAACCTGGAAATTTGGGTCCAAAATTTTTTGAAATGGCGAATTTTTACTCGTTACATAGAGAGCTTAGTTAATTTTATTCGTGTAATGCTAAGTAATGCTGTGTAAACGTAGACCCCAAGCTAGGATTTTCTTGGATCTAGGGATCCCTTCTATCGACAAACCTGGAAATTTGGGTCCAAAATTTTTTGAAATGGCGAATTTTTACTCGTTACATAGAGAGCTTAGTTAATTTTATTCGTGTAATGCTAAGTAATGCTGTGTAAACGTAGACCCCAAGCTAGGATTTTCTTGGATCTAGGGATCCCTTCTATCGACAAACCTGGAAATTTGGGTCCAAAATTTTTTGAAATGGCGAATTTTTACTCGTTACTTAGAGAGCTTCTTTACCATAATAATTTTATTCATAATGGCCGTGTGGTGAACGCGTACCCCAAACTAGGATTTTCTTGGATCTAGCGATCCCTTCTATCGACAAACCTAGAAATTAGGCTTGAAAATTATTTGGAATGGCGAATTTTAACTCCTTGTATAGGAACCTTCTTTGCTATTTATTTTAATAGAGGCTGTATGACGAATGTGGACGCCAGGTTACGATTTTCTTGCATCCACCGATCCCTTCTTTCGACAAATTTGGAATTTAGGGTCTGAAATTTTTTGGAATGGCGAATTTTGACTCCTTGTATAGAGAGCTTTGCTAATTTTATTTGTAATTGCCGTGTGGCGAACGCAGAACCCACACTAGGATTTTCTTGGATCCAGCAAGGTATCCAGCGATCCCTTCTTTCGACAAACTTGGAAATTAGGCTACGAAATTTTCTGGAATGGTGAATTTGAACTCCTTCTACAGAGAGCTATTTGCTATTTTTGGTATACTTACTGCACCCATGATTTGTTGTATCAAGAGTGATTTTTGACCGATTTCTCTTTTTTTTGGAGGAGAGGGGTCGATGAAGAATAAGATTAAAGTTGATACGTGTGGTGCTTCCTTGATTTTTAGATCCGTGTATTTTTGGGGAGATTCGTGAAAAATAAATTTGAAATCCAGGTCTGTGAAACCTTCTTAACTTTTAAATGACTGTCACATAACTTTGCTCCTTTGTGTATGATAAAAAATAAAATTGGAAGTCGAGTTCTGTGGGAACTACTTAATTTCTAGACTCTTGTCCTACGATGCAATTATAAGAAATTAATAATTGAAAAATTACGCGATTTTAATTAGCACCTATATATTCATTCCATCGAAATTTATACAAATTTTATAAATTATATTTATCACAAATCTAGTACGAGTGTTCTAATTCTATTATGAGCGAAGCTTGTTTTCTCACTTACACAATTTAGTATGAAAAACCCACATCGAGATATACTGGATATTACAGCGCAAGAATCTAAGAAAAATCATTCAACCGATGGAATTAAATTTTATTTAATACTTCCATTATTTTTCATTTCTTAACCTGATCATAGAGTACCTGACCATAGGATATCGAAGAGGACCCACTGCTCGATAAAGCCTAATCGATAGTCGCTCTGTTAACTATCAGGTTGACAGGCCAGTGCGTGTATTATACCGAGTACCTCGTTACAAAATTATAGCAACGTGATCGAGTGTTTCATATCAAAATTAATAAGAAACTTCTAATCGACGTCTTCTCGAGAACCCTTTTATCTTCCATTTCACCTTCGTTTCTCTTTCCCGGAAGGGAAAGTCTATTTAAAGCTCACTTTTCCCGTCGAGACTATCGAGCTTGATTTCCACAAAATTATCCGTGATAATTTCGTCTAACTTTTTGACAGAATTTCGTATGGCAGTGGAGTTAAAAAGAAAGGAACACTAATTATAAAGAAGAAACGCTTTAATAATTGATAACTCGATCGGTGTGTGCTGTACAACGATTGCACAGAGACTGATTCGCTTGAACAAAGGACCTTGGTTGGCTACCGACACGTACACAATCATACATTAGTATGTAATAAAAAGAAAACATTTTAACGTCTATGTTATATATAAAATGTTTCGACTTATGTCTTAAGCATTCCAACAATTTGAAACATTTGTTCTCTCTCAACCTTCAGCTATTTTTAAATTAATCGTGGACGGGGCGAAATATTTTGCCAGAATTTCAGAAACACGGGAATTTAGCAGAGGTGTCCTTGTTAAGATCGCAATGTCCTGCGGAGGTGGTCGAGTGCGATGCAAGAGCAAAGGGTAGGCAGTTTGCCTGACGCTGACTTTTTCAGTCTCAGTGTCAACCCTCCAGGTTGTTTTACCCTGCGATTCCTTCTACACGTTCTTCTCACCGTGACTTTCCTTCCTACAGGAACTCGCTTGAATAGGGGTAGCGGAAACTCGATTTAGGCCACAGCCGAAATCTTTCTTTGCGCGTACCAGTTTCACTGGAGAAAATAATTTAATTAATTTTCAGATGAATCCTACTCGATATTATTTTCAAGCAATCGATATTAAATTATAAAATATATCTCAAAGCTCTGTCATCTTGTTTAATTAATTTCGAGATAAATTCTAATCGAAATTATTTTTAAACATCGTGCACCTAGTCTAGAGAGAACAGACTATCAAAAATCCAATGCTATTTTTATTTCTGTAGGGTACAAATATCACTCATACAAATGTTTCATTAAACACTGAAACGAGATACAAAAATATTCAATTAGAAAGAAAAATACACGAAAAAATTCTGCAATCTCTTTAAATCTCATGAATCTAATCCAGGAATATCAAAATATAAAAAATTCAATGCTACTCCTGTCTCTATGGGATTAAATCAAACTTATTAAAGATGGATGCAATTATTTTTGCAAATGCAACGACGAGATACAAAATATTTAATCGGGAATCGAAAAATCCAGGAAATGATCCTAGAATTCCTTTAAGTACCACGAATCTAATCCAAGAATATTAAAATAACAAAAATCCAATGCTACCTCTGTCTCTATGAGATTAAATCAAACTTATTAAAGATGGATGCAATTATTTTTGCAAATGCAACGACGAGATACAAAATATTTAATTGAGGATCGAAAAATTCACGAAATTATTTTAGAATTTCTTTAAGTATCACTAACCTAATCCAGGAAGATTAAAATATCGAAAATTCAATGCTACCTCTGCCTCTATGGGATTAAAGCAATCTTATTAAGGATGAACCCAATTATTTTTGCAAATGTAAAGATAAGATACAAAAATATTCAATCGGGAATCGAAAAATCCAGGAAATGATCCTAGAATTCCTCTAAGTACCACGAACCTAATCCAAAAATATTAAAATAACAAAAATCCAATGCTACCTCTGTCTCTATGGGATTAAATCAAACATATTTAAAATGGAGGCAAATATTTTTGCAAATGCAAAGACGAAACGACAATCTTATTAACGATAGATACAGATATATCAAATCCAAAACCAACACACAAACACATTCATTTAAAAACCCAAAAATATACCAAAAATTCTTCAATCTCCTCAAATACCATACATTTCGTCTAGGAAGATCAGAAAATCGAAAACCCAACGCTACCTCTGTCTCTATGCAATTAACAATAGAACTACCAATATACTACCAATAATATAAGAATTACAACTACCAACACATACACCTGCTTTAAGAATAAAATTGGTATCAACTCATATTAAGAAAGAACTGTAATCAATATATTCACTTGAAATCACTATAATCTGTGCACGTTATAGCTAGGTACCCCGTAAAGATCGGTAGTTCTAGTGTTAAAGCAAACGTATAAACGATCGCCGCAAATATTTCCGCAAACGCAAAAACCGAGTGCCGAAGACACCCGGTCGTTAGACGAAAATACGCGAGAAAAGCTGCAATCTGTTCGATTTCGTGCGACTGGCCAAGGTGGCCGAATAAAACGGCTTTTTATACGAGATCGTTATCGACGGCTCGATTTCGACGCGGGTTAATTACGATAACCTGAGCCGGTTAGGCGAGGGCTATGGCGACATATGCTCTCTTCGGGGTTAAATAATCCGGCCGTGACTCGTCCGATACACACGTCAACGTGACGAGCTTTCGTGCGGCTCGTCGGCTCGTAAAAACGCTTGACACGCTACGCCCACGCAACCTGCACGCTCTTTCGCCATATGTCTAACTTTCTGCCAGCGATTCGCGACTTACCGAATCGTAACACCGGCATCGATGAGGAAACACGCGATTTTCTGCCATTTCTCCGTTTCCTTTTCAGATATCCATCATTCTTTCCGCGTTTAGTATATTGGAGTTAATTAATTAGTCAAAATTGGGAAATTTGAAACGTGAAAATTATTTCTGACGAAATTGACAGTGACAGTTTATTGGGAGGGAAGCCTAATTATGCGTGGTTGTATATTTTTGGTATACTATCGTAGATTTAGTTACTCAGCATAGGTTAGTGGAACTAGAGTTCAATTTTATTGAGGAATTTTGAGGTGATTTTGAGAATATTGTAGGATGGCAGAACTGGTCTTTCTGGTCTCGAGACACCGAAAATTCACGAAAGAACAGGAACACAATAACACAAACTCGTAAACTGATTTAACTTGGGGAAAGAAAACCAAGATAACGAAAACACGCAAACACGCACTCTTTTAAAACTCTCTTTCCAACACCAAGCGACTCACGCTTGTGCTGGTCACAACTGATTTCTAAGGACTCTGTTTTGGTTGTCAAGGACCATGATTTTATAATTTCCTTGACCTACTCTTTACCTCCCCGTAGGGGAGCCTCGCAACTTAATTTTGGTATATAGAATAACTTTTTGATTTATTTCTAGAAGATATAGATCGGTTTACAATTTGTTTTTGTTGGCAATAGCCGATTCGCGATTTCTTTTGGTATCCTACAATATTATGGGTGAGAAATGATTGGTTTCTTTTTAGTAGTAGAGTGTTGAAGGTGAAATAAATTTTGAGTTATTATAATATTCGAGTAAATATTGACTGGTTTATTGTTAATGATGTTTGAACACTCAGAAGATCAATTCAAAGTTCTGTCAGGTCTACCCAATATTACATCTATTCTACTTTCCCCTAAATCTTGTTTTAATTAAGAGAATGTAATCATAATTTCTTCATAACCTAACAAGCTATCACATCAATCCTTACATCCTTGATCTCATTTTGACCTGGATCTATCTGTATAAAAATATTGGTTATCATACCTGTGTATTTTATTTTAGCTCATACCAATCCTCATAAAGGGAATTCAGGTATAATTTCATCCTAACCCAAGGACCTAGCTTATCTATCCTAAAATTTGCACAAAAAGGACCAAAATCAGAATCGTATCACTTTCATATTCTTTACTTGCGGCGAAGAATGATTTTTTCGAAGTCTGTTCACTATACTGGCTCAGTATAATCAAAATCTTGCTATAAATTCTTCCTAATCTAACAAACTGTTGCATCAATCCACAAATTAGTGCAAATATGACTAAAACTTAAATCACATTCTAATTCTCTCTCTCATCTGCATCTATTGGCGCAAAGAAAATTAATTTTTTCACATCTACGTACCACTACACCCACTCTCCTGTAACCCAAACCCTCGTTCACAAAGACAATCCAACTGCAATTTTTTCTCAACCCAAAAGGCTACCATATCATTCCGTAAATTGTGGAAAATACGAGAGAAAAGCAAGATCATGTCATGCTCGTCTTCACTCCCAAGAAAACGAGTCTTCTCATCCCTATCTATCATCACATTCACCCTTCTCAAGCCTAGATCCATTTTCACAAAGAAAATCCAACTTAAATGTCTTCCCAAGCCAAGAGGCTGTCATATCAACCTCAAAATCCAGAAGAATATAATGAAAAATCAAAATTCTGTCGTCTAAATCTACGTACTGAAAGAAAATGAGTTCCCTCATTCTTATGTGTCATTTAATTCACCCTTCCCAAGCCTAGATCCATTTTCATAAAGAAAATCCAACTTAAATGTCTTCCCAAGCCAAGAGGCTGTCATATCAACCTCAAAATCCAGAAGAATATAATGAAAAATCAAAATTCTGTCGTCTGAATCTACGAACCCAAAGAAAATGAGTCCTCTCATCCTTATCTATCATCACATTCACCCTTCTCAAGCCTAGATCCATTTTCACAAAGAAAATCCAACTTAAATGTCTTCCCAAGCCAAGAGGCTGTCATATCAACCTCAAAATCCAGAAGAATATAATGAAAAATCAAAATTCTGTCGTCTAAATCTACGTACTGAAAGAAAATGAGTTCCCTCATTCTTATGTGTCATCTAATTCACCCTTCTCAAGCCTAGATCCATTTTCACAAAGACAATCCAACTTAAATTTCTTCCTAAATCAAAAGGTTGCCGTATCAACCTCAAAATCCAAAAGAATACAACGAAAAGAGCAAAATCATGTCATCCTCGTCTTCACTCCCAAGAAAACGAGTCCTCTCGTCCCTACCTACCATCACATTCACCACATCACCCTCAAAATCCAGAAAAATATAACGAAAAATCAAAATCCTGTACTCTGAACCTACGTACCCAAAGAAAATGAGTCCTCTCATACTCATTTATCATCGCATTCACTCTTCTCTAACCCAAATCCTCTCTCACAGACTCATCCCACCTATACTTGCACCCCTACCCAAAAACCTATTACATTAATCTGAAGATTCACGGAAACAAAGCGAACGAAAGACCAAGATGCTGTCATTGTCATCCTCGTTCTCACCCGAATCAACCTCCACGAAGCGAGTGACGTATTCCTCGTATAAATAACCTCGGTAACCTGAAATTACTCAATTGCACGGACGCGTAACCGGTCTTCCCGGTCTATAAGTCGATGCCCGAGTCGATAAGAACGCGTGTTCCCATCCACGTAAACGCTGCGCTTTGGTAAACGTTCGAAGGGGCAGAAAATCCCGTGGCCCGGCCGGGCTGCACGCAAGTTTCAGTGCTTTCGAGCAGTTATGGAGGGCGCATGCCTGCATATTTCATGAGCAAACAGACTTCAACCCCCCGTGGCATGCGCTGCAACCATCCCTCGCTCCGTCTCCCTCTCTCTCTCTCTCTCTTTCTCTCTCTCTCGCTCCAGCCATCGCGAAGACCGGAGCTTCGACGAGACTGCGGGCCCGCTTCAAAAAGACTTCGCTGCGAGGAAAGCGCGCGGGGGCCGAATTATTAACGAACTTCCGCCTGGTCAACGCTAAGTCCTAACCTCGTCTCTTTCCTCGTCTCTTTCCTCGCCGCCTCTGCTTTTTGCCAGGCTATCGTTTCATCGAGTTATTAATTATCGCCGCGTTCGATACACCCGTAGCAGAGTTCACGCTGGAATATTTCAAATTTTCCTCGCCGGCGAGGGTGGTTACGCGAGTTAGGCTTCAACCCTCCCGCGATTCCGATAAAATGTGGCCGAGGCGATATCATCGTGTCGAATCAGTATGACACGTGGTCGAATATTTTAAGAAATTTTCTCAAGTTTGCAATTAATTATAATTAGTATTAATCCTTCACACTCGACGATTTTTTGGTCAAAGAAGGATAGGAGTTCAAAGATTTTCTGTTACAAAGCTGACGATATTCTTCTGAGCAGGAATAAGAAATCGTACGATAATTAACAGGTAGAATTATTTCATTTCGATACCTCGCACACCGTTACATTATCTGAAATTTGATATATTTATGAATATCGAGCTTCGAAATTTTATCAAATGGCGATTGAAGGGCGGCTCTAGAGTGCAAAGGGATAATTTTGGTATTTGTTTGAGGAAAGGGTGCACTCTTTATTTGTAAGTGGAAATTATTTTGGGTTAGTGTTTGATTATATATAATCCCACACTTTTTGATTATATATATATACATATATGGATTTTTCGAAGCGAATTTTGGGGGTTTTAAGTAAGGAAATTTGATGTGGTTGTTTAAGGTGGGTTTTCATGTTGGTTCTGAAGAATATCTAACAAACAATTGGAACGTCGATTTCCTTAATTGAAAGCTTGGATTTAGGACGATAACCTCTAGTGGAAATTTAAATATTAATTTTGATATTTATTGCAGAAAAGGATGGACTCTTTATTTGTAAGTGGAAATTATTTTGGGTTAGTGTGTGATTATATATAATCCCACACTTTTTGATTATTTATACATATGTATAGATTCTTCGAAGCGAATTTTGAGAGTTTTCATGTTGGTTCTGAAGAATATTTATCAAACAATTGGAACGCCGATTTCCTTATTTGAAAGCTCGGATTTACGATAATAACCTCTACAAGGAAATTTAAGAATTTATCGGTTATTAATAATTGGAAGGCTCTTGGAAACGAAGGAAACTTCACAAAGTGCAGATTGATCATACCTTTACTCCTTCTAAAATATAACCTCGCTATCTAAATATAATTGGAAGCTGGGATTCACAATGATTTATTTTAAAACTTTGCACAATAACCAATTATTATTTTAACACTCTGTTTCTAAGTTCATAATAATTTCTACTCCAAATTTAAGAGTTTCTAGAAATCCTAAAACCCTACAAAATGGCTACTCACCCCTGTGTCTATAAATCAATATACCCTGTTTAAATATAATCTTCCTATTCAATTTCAATCTCCTGTCAAATTTACACGTGTCAAAGAACAGCAACCAAAAGTATCCCTTTAAAATCATATCACAGAAAATTTCTTTATCACAAAAATTTAGCAAATATTTCTATGTACATCCCTATGACCATCCCATAAACTTCGTATCGCGAGAAAAATAGCCAAGAAAAAATTCTTTAAAATGGACTTTCTCTGAAACATTCGATGGCGTTGCCAAGATTACAGTATCATTTCTCGAGATAGCATTTGCAGGTTAGAAATGGCGAGGAACTTTCCACAATGGGAGCACGGTAGACGGAAAAATCGGCTGTTTGCATGGCGCTGTTTTTCATCCGCGGCACAAGATTATCGTCTCTCAATCGGATCGGTGGATTGGCCGATAATATCGCAACGCGTATTTACCCTGTCTTGTTTCGCGACTTTCCTCCCTACCCTCGTCCTCCCTGTCCTGGCTGGAAAAATAAGACGTTCCCCCGTTTCTACGAGAGCAGAACCTACGGGACGAACACGAGGGGAGGAATTTTAATTTTCGCGAAAGAATTCTTCGAGCAATACAGTTAGTATAATAACGATAAAAGTGTTATCGGCGAGAAACGAGAAACTGGATGGAAAATATGTTTAGTATATATGTTCAATTTGTTGTCACTGCTTATTGGAGAAAGATTTCTTTCTTCCAGAGAAATTTGCGATTCGTTGTTGATAAAATTTTAGAGCATATTTGCTGCTCCTTATCGCGTCTCGGGGTTCTTTACGTCTAGAAAATATTTTCTAACTATTGCTATCCCCTTTCGACATAGATCAACAGATAATCTATGACAGTATACGATAGATGCTAGCCTAATTTAAATCATGGAAAGATTTATGTGTTCTTTCTTCATAAATACTGTGTAAAATTCTTTGAATAAAAATATTATTTAGAAAATTCTATCCTCTTATGGAAATATCAAAGAGAATTTTTAAAATACGCTTATTTAACTAACAATAAGATAATGGAGAAATCTAACCTCTTGTTCTTTATGTATTCCACGTGAAAATTTTATTAATATTTCTTTAAAATTGAAAATTTAAATTAAATTAAATTAAATCATTTATTAATAATAATTATTAATATTTTATTGATATTTCAGTCCAAATAGGGGACGAATTCCTATATATCTATCTCATTGTAAGATCATAATAATATCCACAATATATCCTTCTTCTTCCCATAAACTCAACTGAAATATCAATAGAATTTTCTACCCGAAAATGTCTAACAGGTATGTTAAAATAATCTTCGAAAAATTGTCAGAATTTTGCAAAAAGAGATTCAAATAAATCTAACTCATTTTCTCACTCATACAATCAACCCTTAAATATCACCTAAAATTCCACACACAAAATTATTGCTAACGTCTAGAAATTATATTCCAAGAATCTCCGTCTCCCTATAGAAAAATTCAACTGATCAAATATTATCATAATCGTTGTCCAGGCCTACGATAATTATACCCAAAAATTTCCAACCCCTAGAGAAGCCTTTAAATAATAAATCGTCCCATAAACTCGAGAAAAGAATTCTACTTTCCCCCCCCCCCCCCCGACCCCAAGATTTCCTACACCTCGTACACTCAACCCCCTATCACTGGAAGAGAATTAATTTCAATTAGATTGTCACAAGCAGAGAAACAAAATCAAATTATTGCTAATATTTAGAAATTATATTTCAAGAACCCCCATCTCCCCATAGAAAAATTCGACTGATCAAATATTATCATAATCGTTGTCCATGCCAACGATAATTATACCCAAAAATTTCCAACCCCTAGAGAAGGAATTGGAAGGATAAATTGTTCCATAAACGGAAGGAAAAATCCTTCTCCACCCCCTAGACCACGAGACTCCCTGCACCCCGTACACTTAACCCCCTATCACTGGAAGAGAATTAATTTCAATTAGATTGTCACAAGCAGAGAAACAAAATCAAATTATTGCTAATATTTAGAAATTATATTTCAAGAATCCCCATCTCCCCATAGAAAAATTCGACTAATCAAATATTATCATAATCGTTATCCATGCCAACGATAATTATACCCAAAAATTTCCAACCCCTAGAGAAGGAATTGGAAGGATAAATTGTTCCATAAACGCGAGGAAAAATCCTTCTCCACCCCACTGACCACGAGACTCCCTGCACCCCGTACACTTAACCCCCTATCACTGGAAGAGAATTAATTTCAATTAGATTATCGCGAGCGGAGAAACAAAATCACGGCGTCGCGTCTCACCAGAGCAACAATGCCGTATCATTGCTCTCTCGAGCCGCAACAATGCGAACAATGGCCGTCACGTGGCGCGGCTGCTGGTTAATATCGCCGCGATAAAGGCGATGTTTTACAAACACCACCCCGCCACGCGACCGGCCACCCCCTGTCAAAACATCCGGCACGCTAGCCTAGATATTCGTACCCCGGCTCAGGGGGTAACCTGTCCCCTTCTGCGCTCGGTTCGTGCCCGAACGACGTCTCGTCGTGGCCTCTGCGCCGTTCGTGCACGTGGACCACGTGGAGTTCGAGCTACGAGTATGAGAAATTCGCGGATGGATGCGCGGATTTAGAGACGGTGAACCGGTCTGGTGATTTGTTTTCAGAGCGTGTCGAAGTTGAGAGTCTCGTGGATTTGTGGGGAAGAGAATTGGACGACGTCGCGAAGAAGGGGGTGGAGTGGTAAGCAAAAATTGAAATTGGAAAAGTGTTAAATGTTACAGAAAAGATTCGTGAGAGGGTCATTGGGTGTGTTCAAAGTTGGGAAGAGTCCAAATTGGAATCTGAGAATTAAAAACTAACATTTGGGGACTACTAATATTAATTGCTATGGCAGGAGTTTCGAAATTGGCATCTATCATTGGAAATTAGAAATTTTTAACTGATGATCGAAAATTGGAATTGAAAAAGTGTTAAATGGTACAGAGAAGACTCGTGAGAGGGTCATTGGGTGTGTTCAAAGTTGGGAAGGGTGCAAATTGGAAACTGAGAATTAAATACTAACTTTTTGGGCTTCTAATGTTAATTGCTATGGCAGACGTTTCGAAATTGGCATCTATCATTGGAAATTGGAAATTTTGAACTGATGATCGAAAATTGGAATTGAAAAAGTGTTAAATGGTACAGAGAAGACTCGTGAGAGGGTCATTGGGTGTGTTCAAAGTTGGGAAGGGTGCAAATTGCAAACTGAGAATTAAATACTAACATTTTGGGCTTCTAATGTTAATTGCTATGGCAGAAGTTTCGAAATTGGCATATATAATTGACAATTCGAAATTTCGAACTGGTAATTGAGAATTGAAATTGGAGAAGTGTTAAATGTTACAGAAAAGATTCGTGAGAGGGTCATTGGGTGTGTTCAAAGTTGGGAAGAGTCCAAATTGGAATCTGAGAATTAAAAACTAACATTTGGGGACTACTAATATTAATTGCTATGGCAGGAGTTTCGAAATTGGCATCTATCATTGGAAATTAGAAATTTTGAACTGATGATCGAAAATTGGAATTGAAATAGTGTTAAATGGTACAGAGAAGACTCGTGAGAGGGTCATTGGGTGTGTTCAAAGTTGGGAAGGGTGCAAATTGAAAACTGAGAATTAACTACTTCGGGCTTCTAATGTTAATTGCTATAGTAGAAGCTTCAAAATTGACACGTATCATGGTAATGGAATATTCTAAGAGGGTTATACAGAAGAAGATGTGCTGTCAAAGTTGCCAAGAAGATACGAAGTGGCGATTAAAGATTAGAAATTGAAAAAGTATCAAATATAAATTTCTCATTATCGAGATAACGATTGAACGGATGTACTGTTTAATTAAAAACTGCAAGGTTTCAAACTAGCAATCGGCGAATAAGTGTCACGATCCAATTAATATTACAAAGATATTAACTGTCAAGAATAATACCTATTTAAAAGATAAGAACCAAATGCAAGGCGAGTCACGCGTTGGAAATCAGAAATTAGATCATCAGAAACTACTTCCTCCAACTTAGAACTGGAACTTAAAAGATCCAAAACTGGCAATTGAAAACTAAACACCTTAGAGACTTCCAATACCGACAGTAACAATAAAACTTCTCAAATTAATACCTATCGCTGAGAACAGGAACTCCCAAACTGACAATGATGACCTGTCATCAGAAAAGAACTAACTGTCAATTCAAATCGGTCAAAAACGGTCTGCAGACAACTGTCAAAAGTATCTCGTCAGAAATCCTAACCTAAAAACCAGAATATTCTGAATTGCCGATCGAAAATGACCAACCTCGAGGACCCCTGACACCAACCACGTGGTCCACGACAGAAGTCCTCGAATTAGCACCTCCCGCGGCGAGTTAGAAATTCCGAGGTGGGAATGGAAAGCTGGTAGCTGTCAAGCTTCGAACCTAAAATGGCAAATTAACAGACGGAGAGTCGGAAATCGGAAAACGCGAGACACCTTTCACACCTGGGCCCAGGAAACTAAAAGCGTTAACGTATGCACCATCGTGTGGTTTCTCCTTTGAAAAGCTAGGAGCTGTCACGTGCCGGCGCGATTTCTCAAGAGAAAACCGCCTCCTCTCGCAACTCTCTCTGGTCAATGGCGGTTGGCACGGTTTCCCACGGTCGAGCGGGGCGTCTATTTAAAAAGCAATCGCCTTCGAGCGTCGGAGAAGTTAATCGCGACGCCGGTACTAGCCGATGTAAACTACCTCTCGATGATACTTCCAAGTCCATCGACGTCGAACCAATTCCCCGAAGCGACGCATCCCCTGCGTTACTCCCGTAATTTCCCATGCTCTCGGCCTGTGCGCGCAGAGGGTACCGAGTGTTAAGCGTGATTCTAGAAACGCTCGAGGATCGATCGTCAATCGCGTTTTCCTCGAGTGTTCTGCCCGATGATTCTGCTAATCCGGTAAATCACGAGGGAAGATCTGGGTGGTGGTTCGTTTCGAGGAGTCTGCGACGAATTAGAAATTTTTTAATTTTATATATATATGTGGAAGTAAGAGTTTCATGGTTGAAGTAGAAGAGGGGTGTCGGTACCCCTAGTTAACCATACGCGAGGCACTCAAAGTGTAGGAAGAAAGTATTATTATTAGTATATCAGTGGTGTAGAATAAACGAAAAATTAGTTTTATATTTTATTCTGAAAGGGGAAAAAATTTTTGGAAAGGAATTTGTAGAATAGAGTAATATTTAAATTACTACTTAAATACCTAAATTGGTAGAATTGTACGTAAATTTGTGGAGTTGTTGAATTGTAGAGTCATACAAAAATAATTAATAAGGATAGTATTAATCCCTACAAAAATTCTGACATTTTCACTACCCCTACCCAAATTAATACCTAAATTACTATCTAAATACATAAATGTGTGGAATTTGTAGAATTTTAAAGTAATAGAAAAATAATTAATAACGATACTATTAATTCCTACAAAAATTCTGACACATTTACTACCCCTACCTAAATTAATACCTAAATTTATAGAATTGTACGTAAATTTGTGAAAGTTGTGGAATTGTAAAATGATACAAAAATAATTAATAACGATAGTATTAATTCCTACAAAAATTCTTCCACCTTTACTACCCCTACCTAAATTAATACCTAAATTATTCCCTAAATTACTACCTAAATA
Organism: Eufriesea mexicana; assembly: GCF_001483705.2. Taxonomy (NCBI): domain Eukaryota; kingdom Metazoa; phylum Arthropoda; class Insecta; order Hymenoptera; family Apidae; genus Eufriesea; species Eufriesea mexicana. The sequence goes on along the minus strand of NW_016908236.1, from coordinate 245,516 downwards.
CCTAAATTTGTAGAATTGTATGTAAATTTGTGGAATTTGTAGAATTTGAATGTAATACAAAAATAATTAATAACGATAACGTTAATTCCTACAAAAATTCTTCCACCTTTACTACCCCTATATATAAAAATAGTTGTACCATTGTAAAGCTGGATTAAACTAGAATTGCAATGCTAATTTTACAACTGTTCACGATTCTTTAAGTACCCTATACCTTACAACTTCCCCAGAATAATTAATAATATTAATTCTTCCTCCACTATCTCTACGTTTGAAAATAATTAAGATAGTACAAATATCGAACAATATATCTCATATCGTAACAAAAATAATTCATAGAAACAATATTAATTCTTTCCAAAGATCGTAGGATACTCAAAAATAATCGACGAATACCATAAATGAAATAAAATAAAATCAAAATTGTCCTTACATTTCTAACCGATTAAAAGGCGGTATAAATAAGCGAAAAACGACTGGAAGAGAATTTTCTTACCTCTATTCTCGGCCGTGTATTCCAAGAATATTCCCAGGGCCAATCGACCGAGTGCCATCCGGCGATAGTTTTCCAGGAAGCCGGCGAGAAGCCGAGGAATCGTGCAAGGCAGACGAAAGCCCCACGAAACGTAGAATTTTACTTGGAGACTCGATTATGACACGACGGGACGAGCGAGCCCGGCTCCTAGTTGACAGAACAAACAGGTGATGGTTCCAGCGATCGTAAGACTGGTAAACATATATGCTGGCCCGCCGCAGCGCGTTACCAAGCAAACAGACAGCATCAAAATGCATTAGCCGATTCTGATAATTCCGATTTACGATGCGCTTATGGCCGCTAATTGTCTGATTTATCGGCGATGTTGCGCTAATGCGATTAACAAGCGTTATGCCAGGCGGATTCGTTCGGATCTGCCGATGTCTCGTGCCAGGACGGATCCGGCCTGCATCGCCTGCTACCAAAAGATCCATAGATCTTGCATTTTTCCTTCCTGCTATTCGAGTTACCACGCGATTTGTCGATCTCTGCGAATTTCTACGTCTTATCAATTTTTATGAGAATTTTGTCCAACAGAGACCCCCTCTTTTCTCAAACATCGTCAAAAGATCCATAGATCTTGCATTTTTCCGTCTTCTTATTCGAGTTACCATGCAATTCGTCTATCTCTGTGAATTTCAACGTCCTATCAATTTTTATGAGAATTTTGTCCAACAGAGACCCCCTCTCTTCTCAAACATCGTCAAAAGATCCATAGATCTTGCATTTTTTTGTCTTCTTATTCCTGCTACCATACAATTTGTCGATCTCTGCGAATTTCTGCGACCTGTCAATTCTTATGAAAATTGGGTCCAACAGAGACCTCCGATCTTCTCAAACATCGTCAAAAGATCCATAGATCTTGCATTTTTCCGTCTTCTTATTGGAGTTACTTTGTGATTCGTCTATCTCTGTGAATTTCTACGTCCTGTCAATTTTTATGAGAATTGGATCCAACAGAGACCTTTGGTCTTCTCAAATATCGCCAAAAGATCGATAGATCTTGCATTTTTTTTTTGTCTTTTTATTCGTATTACCATACAATTTATCGATCTCTGTGAATTTCTACGTCTTATCAATTTTTATGAGAATTGGGTCCAACAGAGACCCCCTCTCTTCTCAAACATCGTCAAAAGATCCATAGATCTTGCATTTTTTTGTCTTCTTATTCCTGCTACCATACAATTTGTCGATCTCTGCGAATTTCTGCGACCTGTCAATTCTTATGAAAATTGGGTCCAACAGAGACCTCCGATCTTCTCAAACATCGTCAAAAGATCCATAGATCTTGCATTTTTCCGTCTTCTTATTGGAGTTACTTTGTGATTCGTCTATCTCTGTGAATTTCTACGTCCTGTCAATTTTTATGAGAATTGGATCCAACAGAGACCTTTGGTCTTCTCAAATATCGCCAAAAGATCGATAGATCTTGCATTTTTTTTTTGTCTTTTTATTCGTATTACCATACAATTTATCGATCTCTGTGAATTTCTACGTCTTATCAATTTTTATGAGAATTGGGTCCAACAGAGACCCCCTCTCTTCTCAAACACCGTCCAAAGATCCATAGATCTTGCATTTTTCCGTCTTCTTATTCGAGTTACCATGCAATTCGTCTATCTCTGTGAATTTCTACGTCCTATCAATTTTTATGAGAATTTTGTCCAACAGAGACCACCTCTCTTCTCAAACACCGTCAAAATATCCATAGATCTTGCATTTTTCCGTCTTCTTATTCGAGTTACCATGCAATTCGTCTATCTCTGTGAATTTCTACGTCCTATCAATTTTTATGAGAATTTTGTCCAACAGAGACCCCCTCTCTTCTCAAACACCGTCAAAATATCCATAGATCTTGCATTTTTCCGTCTTCTTATTCGAGTTACCATGCAATTCATCTACGTCGGTGCGAATTTCTACGTCCTGTCAACTGTCATGGGAATCGGGTCATCATACGTCGTGAAACGTCGTCAAACAACGAACTTTTAACCTCGAATTAGACACCGACATATCTTCCCAAATCAGAAACCTCAACTCACACCCTGAAATCCCATTTCCCTATTAGAAATTCGATTTTTATGCACAATATACGTCAGTGACACTGTGCAACGTCTACTAGAAACTGGACCAATTAAGCCAACGCACTATCAGCACGCAATGCACGCACACACGCACTCGCTGGACACAAAATACACACAGTAACCGACACCGATACCTCACTCGAAAACCTAACTTCATCCTAACCAAATTGGCAAAAAATCGAATCGTTTCAGCTAGGTAGAAAATGAAGTCGAATTTAAAATTGAAAATTGAGTAATAATTCCACGATTTGACCATAACTCTGTGCCCCCAGGGGGGAGCTTTGCTCTCGCGCGAATGACTGGATGAACGCGTGGAAGACAGGCGAGATCGGTGGAAAGCGAAGCGCGAGAGGAATCATCGACTCGACGAGTGACAAATATTTTATTCCTGAAAGTGTATGGTCCTCGTATTTATACATTCCGCCGATGTATATTTTGTACATATTTACACTCGGCCGGAGTATTTGCACGGAACGGTTATACGGGAGGATCTTTAAATATTAAAAGAATATTTACGCGTGTAAATGGCGGGCGGGTGGCGTGGAGCGCGAGGGTTGCAGGGGTTGGGAATAGTAACGCCGGCCGGGATCTTTATTATTTCTAATCGTAACCAGCCGACGATTGCTGAATAAATGGCTACGATATTTTGAATCAACAGGGAACGGCTGTACGCGAAAGCTGGGCTGGAAGCACGAGCAAATATATACAATGTATACAACGATAAATGTCTGGCTGTGTTCAGCGCGGCCTGCCGCTTAAAGTGTCAGCGTGGAAATGTGCAAACACGCCGTGTCGTTCCTCGCTATTATAGTTTTGACTTACGAAATTACCCGAGCTCATCCGATGCCAGAGCCCGATCGCGAAATTCGTTTCGAGATTATTAATCGATATCGCCGTAGGTCCATGGGGAATCTAACGATCGCCGGCAGTCGCGTGGAAGCCATAATTAATGTCCTCCGGAGCGAATTGTTGTGTGAAAATTGGCGAAAAATCGCCATTTTTCGCATTTTCTTGGCATCGATTTGGCTAGCGATCGGGATCGAAATTGCAGAGAAGATGATGTTTCAAGAAATTGGAATGTACGTGGTTTTTGGTATGCTCGGAGGATGAAGTAAGACAGTGTTGATATGGGGTAAAAGAGATTTTATATAAATTGAAAATGTGTTACAGGATGAAATAAAGTATGATGTCAGTGGGTTAAGTGATGTCGATAAAAGGTGTACAATAAGGGTTGGATTATTATTGTTTGCTTGTATGGAAGTAATTTCGATTGCTTTGGCTTTCAGTGAAGTTCCTTTGGGGGTTGGTAATGATTCAGATAAATATAAATATAATACTATAAAGATGTATTCGAAACTATATTGTAAAGTAGTAGAAATATATAATAGTATCGTGTATTTATATCAATATATAAATAAATAAATAAATAAAATATGGTATAAAGAAACTGTTATTAAATGAAGTCTTTGAGTGATCAGGTATTATGATAATTCACAAATGAAGTACCATCTGAATCCACTCCTACGAACATCATCTAATATTATTGATTTAATAGATCTCGATAAATCAATAATACTAATTATTAGTATTATACTAACCCCACACTTAAAATTCATATATGAATAAATTAATTAAAGATTAAATAAATGCATCGTTAACCTAAGAAAAATTCCTTGTCTTAAACCTACCATTAAAATTCACAACTATCCCCTGAGAAAAATATCTCAAAACAGGAATACCAAAAAATTAATTAAAAAATTAAATAAAATATTCCTCATCTTTGACTTACCCACAAAATTCATAACTGTCTCTTGGAAAAAAGAAGAAAAATATTTCAAAACAGAAATACCAAAGAATCAATTAAAAATTAAATAAATACGTGACTAAACTAAAGAAAAAATTTTTCGTGTTAAACCTGCATCCAAAATTCATAACTATCTCCTCAAAAAAATATTTCAAAAAGAGAAATATCAAAGAATTAGTTAAAAATTAAAAGATTGGATAGCTAATCACCAAAAAAATCCTCGACCCCCAAAATCCATAACTACCCCTTCAGAAAAATATCTCAAAATAGGAACACCAATAAATCGATTAAAAATTAAATAAATGTATCATTGATTTTAAAATAATTCCTTGCCTTGAACCTACCCCTAAAATCTCTAACCACAATCCATTTACAAATACCATACCTAGTCTCAATAAACAGAAAACCCAGCGAGAATTGAACACCGATTCACCCCCTAATTCATCCCCTAAGAACATCGTATACATTAGCCGAAAACGCGAAGACCCAAAAGATTAATTAGAAATTAAAGGACTGGCCGGTTGCAATGGGCCGATAACCGCGCGGAAATCTCGAAAGCACGGATGGGACAAACGAATCAACCCCTTGAACGTTCGAGGGTGCGCGTGTCCTCTTTCAACCGGTTCCAAAGGAGCGTGGAGTGGTAGCCAGGGTTGTCGGGGGCTAAGCAGCTACACGGCGCCCAGCTGTGGCCCCATGGTGTCTGGTGTTGCGTATGGGTTTACCACGGGGGTGGTTTGACGTGCGCCTACCCCACGCTGCGCGCTTACCACCTGTTCCGCGCCTCCTGGAAAGGGGATTTGCTGGCTCGTTTGATCGCCCCATACGCGAGATGCCGCGATAAAACAAAAGCGAGTGCGAGTGCCCCCGCGGGGACAGCTTCGAGAAAATTTGTAGCAAGTGCTTCCACCAGGCTGCTCTCTCGATTAAGCTCTCCGCCATCTTCGCCAGCCTTTTCACGTTTCGAAGGTTTCTCATGAGTGGGCCGAGCGTTTATGGCGAATCGGTTCGACTGTTGGGGTTTGGTGACAACGAAATGTGAGGTTAGGTTGCTCCTCGCTTTGTTTAACCCTTGTGTCGATAACTAGACAGCTACACAAGCACCCTTTCGAATATTTTTATTTGAAATATTATATTCCTATGGCACAAGGCTGGAATATTTATTCTTAATTATATTCTTAATAATATAATTAATGTTTGATAATTTTATTCTCAATGTTTGCTTCGAGTATCGAATTTTTTAAATTAATTTTAGCCTCGAAATACATGCAAAATATATTATACAAAAATGGATGTTTATCTGGATAGATGATTTACGTTTTATATAAATTTTTGTGCATGTATTACATTGCTATACCTAATATAAAAATTCCTGTCAAAATTCTATATGGGGGTGCTCGAGTACCTAGATATTGTTATGAATACAAGGGTTAAATTGATCGAGATTTTTCAAACAAGATTAACATTCGAAACGATTCTACGGATGATACGTGAACATTTGAAATTTCTTTTGAAAGAATAATTTTGATAAATTGATTGACAGATGGTACCTTATAGACAGCGGTACCTTATAGAAATTTCTGCAGGATTCTTGTAAAAAATTTTATGAACGAGTTCCGTCTTAATCAGCGATGGAAGACATTTAATCTCGATTTAATTTTGCTAAAGGTCTCTAGGAACCAAATTGAATCCCGGGACCATTGTCAATTCAATTCGCTGGCCCACGATCTTCCTGTTTGACGTTACCTCTAGTTGTATCGGATTACACGCCATCACGGAATATTACGTCTCGACCAATTATCTGTTTATCGATACTTCCAGGCTTCCAGAAGATCGATTGATTTCGTTGACCCACCTTTGTGTGAATTTGATATCCGCTAAGAGCCTAGATATAATTAAGTCCTCGCCATCGACTAATACCTCGAGACGTTCCAAAAGGAAATACGCCTCTCCTATCTTCCCGTGACAAATTTCGCAACAGTTAAAATTAAAATTAAAGTTAAAATCAAAATTAAAATTAAAATTAAAATTAAAATTAAAAGTAAAGGTAAAATTAAAATTAAAATTAAAAGTAAAAGTAAAATTAAAATTAAAATTAAAATTGAAATTAAAATTAAAATAAAAATTAAAATTAAAATTAAAAATAGAATTAAAATTAAAATAAAAATTAAAATTAAAATTAAAAATAGAACTAAAATTAAAATTAAAATTAAAATTAAAATTAAAATTAACCCTTTGCGCTCGGCCATCCATTTATTACAGAAAAATAGTAATTCGAAGATTTCCTGCCATAAAGTCGACGATATTTCAAAAACAGTAAATAAGAAATCGTATACAAATTAAGACGTAGAATTATTTTACTTCGACATTCCACGCATCGTTAGGTAATTTTAAATTTGATATATTAATTAACCTCCTTTAGAATCTGATTAAATGGCGACTGATAGTCGCCTCTCGAGTGCAAAGGGTTAAAAGTTGCCCAATTATATTTTCTATACGTTCCTTGCGAAACACGTTATTACGTTATTTACTTATAATAATAATCACGATTATAGGTTCGAATACAAATCGATAAATAGAGAAATCAAATTCGCGGTGATTTATTTTCCGCGTCGTAATTCGACGAAAAATTCCGCTGAAAGGGGAATTTCCAAGGGGAAATATTTGGGTAAAAGGAAAGGAAAATTCGCGTTGGATTCATGGATCGATCGATCGAAGAATTATAGTTTCATGTGGCAGCTAGCTTGTCATAATTCGACACGGGCGTTATAGAATATCGGAACAACTTTGTATCGATATTCCTCGGTGAGGCATATCGAATTAATAGTTTGTACATACGTTGTAAATCGAGGCCCCGTGTTTCGAGCATACTCAAGGGGACGCCTATTGAAACTCGATAAAACGCCGTCGTATATCGCCAATAGGCCAAACAATTTGATCATCGTATTTTGTTTGGCGAATATGTTGACAGATTTGTCATTTCGCTCGAATTTATTCGCAACGATAAATTGCGGGTGCGATCTTCGTCAGCCCACTAGAGGAATCCATGCTAATCCCTGTCTTCCGAGTCTCGAAAAGGAATTTCTAAATCCTATGGAATTTATTTTTCAATTTCACCGAGCATAATATTTTTGGAAAAATTATTATCCTCACTCGATAAATCCTATGTCAAATTTATGATTCCTCGATATTTTACTACGAACAATTTTTTTACGAAATTATTATTATTATTGCTATTGTTTTATTAATAATAATAATTACATGTATTTCTTAATTTTTTTAATTATTATTTCACAGGATACTGGTAATAATAATTTCAAATATCACGATTTATCTATCGCGAAACGAGATGATAAATTTCGACAAGATGGCGGATAGAGAGACTGTGAAATTTCAGAAATTTTGTTCTGCGAGAAAATAAGCGAAAAACCGAGGATAAAATCGTGGAAACGATGAAAGAAAATAAGCGTCACTCTAATGACAGGTACTTAGACTGTCGCTCATAAGTGTTCCAACACTTGGGTCGATTTGTAGTAACAGTATGCCATATAATGTTAATCGAATGTGTAAATTGATGACAAACTAGTAGCTAAAAGCAATACATGTCATCCTCTTATGCAACCGGAATTATAAATTTAAATTATTCATCGAGAAGCTTACTAACATCGTATGAGAATTAAACGAACGACTGGTCCATGTACCCGCTGTGCTAGGATACCAGTGCTCGAAATAATTGCGACAGTTTTTCGAAATTTCGCCTCGAGGATCGTCACCTGTCTATTTCAAACCTTACAAACCAAGGAATCCTCTAATAAAATATTTTCTAAACTATTTGCCAAAAATTAATAACCCTATGATCTGTTTGATCGATATAATTTTATTACTTAACAATTATCTTGTCTATTTATAGATAAGTAGACAATTATTCTAATTATAAATTGGACAAATATTTATAGATAAATTGCAATTACCTGGTCTTCATATGTAAATATAAAATGCCCAAATAAATTATTTACAATTACAATTATTACTGAAAAAGTGTGCTAGGGTTACGTGAGAATTTATTAAAAAATTTTATGATTTTTGGTATATTAATGAAACGATTGCGACATTTTATCTGGCATTTTCTAAATCGAGCTACGTTGAAGATGCAGCACGAGTGTTTTCTAGCCATAATTTTCTGCGGCATTGCGTCGCTATCGATCAACAACGAATCCCATGAACCTAACAGCTTTCATCGCGCTATCACCCCATCGAATTACCATCTCGATTACACCCACGCTCTGAACCAACCTTCGACCACCCCATCCGAATGCTAACAAACAGATCAAACCTCGACCTCTCCTAATCTCCGCGTGTACGCCACGAAGACGAGAATCGCGAGTGAAGTCTGGAAAGGATTTCCGGTTTAACGCGAGTGTCATCTGGGAGCAGCAATAATAATCTACCGGGGATTATTTGGATTATTTCGGTAATTCCGGTGGGAATCGCGAATGACAAGTTCACGGAGAACTGTGACACCGGAAGGAGTCGAAAGATACGATTTCTAAGCCATCTTTCGCGAGAGAAATGACTGCTGGTTATTGATGGTTGCTTTGCGATTTAATTTCGCGAAAATCGCGAGTCCAGGGGTATTAGGTACTATTGTGACATCGAAAGGTTCGAATTTCGAGTCAACTTTGACTATAATCGTGAGTCGTTAGTTCTCTAGATACTGTCGCAATTTTGGAACAGTTCCTTTCGCGAAGAAAATAGGCTAGTTACCATTTAATGGTCTTTCACGGATTTTCGAATCATTAGGTGACGCTATGATGTTGAAATCACAAGTTTTCAAAGTATTTTTCGCGAAGAAAATATAAGTAGGTTCTATGCAAATTAATTTCGCGAAAATTGGGAATCGTTGATATACCAGACACCGTCGCGACATAGGAGATGTCTTCTTCTTTTGCGAAGGAAATAGGCTAGTTGCCATTTAATGTCCTCTCACGGATCTTCGATTCATTAGGTGACGTTATGATGTTGAAATGAAAAGTTTTCGCGGTATTTTTCGCGAAGGAAATATAATAGACGGCATTTTATGGTCCTACGCAATTTAATTTCACGATAATCGCGAGTTGTCAGTTTTCCAGGTACTGTCGCAATTTTAGAACAGTTTCTTTCGCGAAGAAAATGGGCTAGCAGCCATTTAATGGCCTTCCAGGAATCTTCGATTCATTAGATGACGAAAATGAAGAAGAAAATATAATAGACGCCATTTAATGATCCTTCGCAATTTAATTTCGCGAAAATTGGGAATCGTTGATATACTAGGTACCACCGTGACGACAAAGAGTCTTCTCTCGTGAAGGAAATAAGCTAGTAGCCATTTAATGGCCTTCCACGAACCTTCGATTCATTAGATGACATCACGCCGTTGAAACGACAAATTTCCACGGTATTTTTCGCGAAGAAAATATAAGTAGGTCCTACGCAATTTAATTTCGCGAAAATTGGGAATCGTTGATATACCAGGCACCGTCGCGACATAGAAGATGTCTTCTTCTTTCGCGAAGGAAATAGGCTAGTGGCCATTTAACGGCCTTCCACGGTTTAATTTCGCAAGACCGACGAACCTTCGATTCCTTAGGTGACAAGTTCCCGCGGTATTTTTCGCGAAGAAAATACAACAAACGCTATTCAATGGTCCTACGGAATTTAATTTCGCGAAAATCGCGAATCGTTGATATACCATGCACCGTTGCGATATCGAAAAGTCTTCTTTCATGAAGAAAGTAAGCTAGTGGCCATTTAATGGCCTTACACGAACCTTCGATTCCTTAGGTGACAAGTTCCCGCGGTATTTTTCGCGAAGAAAATACAACAAACGCTATTCAATGGTCCTACGGAATTTAATTTCGCGAAAATCGCGAATCGTTGATATACCATGCACCGTTGCGATATCCAAAAGTCTTCATGAAGAAAGTAAGCTAGTGGCCATTTAATGGCCTTCCACGAACCTTCGATTCATTAGATGACATCACGCCGTTGAAACGACAAATTTCCATGCGATATTTCGCGAGAAAGTATAGTAAATGCTATTTAATATCTTACCTTACGATGCGAGTGCCGATGTGGTGCGTTGCACAGTCAACAGCAAGGTCGGTCACACGTCGAGCCAGTTCGTCCGAACACCACGAAGAACAACACGTAACTGAAACAGAAAAACAAAGACGGAAATTAACCAGGAGCCTAATCCGATTGTTTACGTTTGGCCCTGTCTACAGACCCTGGCTCTCATCAAGGCGATACTTTTGTTTGACTCGATTTCCTTGCAAGGGACATACGATATTCTAGACAAAGAGATTAATAGTCCTTCCTTATTTAATTTCGCGAAAATCGCGAATCGTTGGTATACCAAGTGTTGTCGCGACGTTAAAGAACCACCCCTTGTGACAAAAATTCGACAACTATCAGTAAATAATTGTCCATGATTCAGAATCAAAAAATTCGTGAACCTTGTGGTGCGTCGTCACGTCGAAATGACGCATTTGCACGCCATTTTTCGCGAAGGAAATATAATAAGCGCCATTTAATGATCCTCCGATATTTAATTTCGCGTATAATTGATAAACCAGGTACCATTGCGATATCGAAGAGCCTTTTCTCGCGACGAAAATTGGGTAACCACCACTAAATGGTCCTCCACTTTTTTTGGTTCAGCACCAGAAATTTCGCGAATCTTGGATTCTCCAGGTGCGTCGCAACTTAAAAACGACCCCTTTCCGCGCCATTTTTCATGAAGGAAATATAACAAACGCGTACGTTTCAACGTCTCAACATCAAAACGACCCCTTTCCACGCCATTTTTCGCGGAGGAAATGCAATAAGTGCCATTTAATGGTCCACTAATACCTAATTTCGCGAATTCTATATACATCGGATCCTGCACAGCTTAGTTCCGCAAGATCTACGGATCTTGGGTGCATCGGGTACGTCTCAACGTTAAAACGACCCTCTTCCACGCCATTTTTCGCGAAGAAAATACAATAAACGCCATTTAATGGTCCCCCGAGACTTAATTTCGCGAATCCTACATACACCATATCCTACACGGCTCAGATCCGCAAGATCGACGGATCTCGGGTCCGCCAGGTGCGTCTGAACGCCGAAGCGTCCGGTCCCCGCGCCATCTTTCGCGACTTCGGGGACATTGTATTCCCGTTCGGTGGAATTTTTCGTCACGGCGACACCTCGATCAATATTTGCGCAGCCGGGAGTGGAGACCACGTCACGCTCGACCTTCCGCGGCCATATGCGAACACGCGGCTGCATACGCGCGCCGGCTCGCGCGTGTACCAGCGCGTACGCGCTCCGTTATGCACCGCCATAATCAGAAGTCCCGTCGGGCGAATCGCTGTCATTGAAAAACGGAACTGCACAGGATGATAACACTAATCTACGTTATACTCTTGAGGCAAGATCGCGCTGACAGTGGCTGAAGAAGATAAATTCTCCGATGTATTTACTCGAGTGTCTTCGACAGATTTGTGTATAGCTACACTTGTACGTTTAAGCTTCGTTCATGTATCAGAGGAATATATTTCAGAGGAATTTGTTTATTTATTTATATATCTTAAAGGCTAATAACCCTTTGGTAACAAGGAAAATAATAATACAGTACAGAGTCATCTAAAGTCGTTGTTGGCAGATAAAAGATACAATATAGATTAATCCAATGGATATAGTATTGTAGATGGCTATACTCAGTACTGTATTGTCAAATGTTAATATCTCTAGCGATAATCGGTCTATCCATTAAGCATTCTAGAATTGCTATAGAACTTAGCTTACGCGGTTCTTTAATTGCTTATGAAAATTATTGTAGTATCGCAGGTTTTCCACCCCGTGTACATGTACCTTTGTGAAAAGTCACCGAGGGTTCGAAGACCAGGTCCGAAGACCAATTAATTTTATAATTTATGACGTATTTAAATCCCGAAGCTTTTAATATTTCGGAAGCAAATATAAGCGACTTAGACCACCTTCATAATCATAGGCACATATATGACCGGCCACGGTTTCTCCTGTGACGCTACGGTGGTCATTGGTGACCGGAGCGCTTGAACTACTCGAACTGCATTGAAAAACATTGAATGAAAATTGTCAGTTAGCGCATTTCGAATATAACCGCTAATTAGAAGATACTTTGAAATAAAAAGTGCCCCGTTGAACGATTAAAAATTTTTATTGGAACATCAGAAACATATTAGAACAAATCTCGCATCTGGCGGTGCACTCCCGTGGTGTCCTGAGGGAAACGCGTGATTTCAGCGTGGCAGTCAAAGGGTTAGCATTGTGCTAGATTTCTGCTAATCTCTAACAGGGCCTTTAACGCGTGACCATTCTGTCTTGCAAAATCTATGCCGATACCTCTATCTGCGATAATTCACCGATACCTAAGCACGATTTACAACCACCTTCGAATCATCATCGAAAAATTCTCCTAATCACCCCTAACCCCGCCATCATGCGGTAATGGTTCATGCGAACGGTCAACAACGTGTAACGTAACAATGCTACGTAATGAAATCGTAAATCAAAAAATAGCGAGAAGACGTGTGAGCATGTGATTGTGACAAATTAATTATATTTCAATCTAATATTTCTGCTTGATCATCTTTGTAATTAAATAAATAATTGTTCCTATTGTTATTAAATTTCATCCACCATTAATAAAGGTGTTCATGCTGCTCGAGTAACTATATTAACTATAAATATTTGTCGTACGACGAAGTATAATATAACGAGTAGGTTAATGAAAATGGCGGAAGAATAAGAATCTCGGAATTGGCGGGTATATTTATCCGGGATTATTTGCTTCGTATTTTATTCCGCGTTTTATTTGCAGCATGTTTTATTCAGCACGAACGATCACAAAGGTGGGTAATTTATTAATTACCATTGTTTGCGTTTTCGCTGGGATAAGAGGAATGGAACGCGGGGTATCTCGTAATCGGATCGCGATGTGTTAATTATTGACGCATTAATTTTGCAACAATCGATATCGTCGCACGTAAAAGATAAATGTTACGTTATTATCGATAAAACGAACGTGGGGGAGGGGGGTGGGCGAAAAATTTCGAGCTTTGATCGCATTAAACGGGAGGAAATGATCTCGCGTGAATCAGCATCTCGATTAAGCTTTCAGACAAAGAAGATACCGTTTAATTACCATGACTGACGAAAATTTGGACAGATAGCGAGAGATAAAGCGAGAGATCTAGAAGATCTTTGATGAATCACGTTGAGGATTCGACAAAATGGCGACGCTATTTTGTTAGTGGTGGATGAAATTTAATAACGATAAGAACAACTATTTATTTCATTACATAGTTTATCAAACACAAATATTACGTTGAAATATAATAAATTTTTCGCAATTACACTCTCGCGAGTCTTCTCGCTATTAAAATTCAATTGCAACTGACATAAGCCAAATCACTTTCCTTTTTTCTTTCTTCTTTCATACATTAATGCAATGTTGTAATGGGATTGTATGGAAAAAATAATGAAATACTAAGTAATGAATAAGATGCACGTGTATCTAGTTTCTTTTTAAAAAAGGAACATCTAGCTGAAAAATATTTATTCAAACATCTACCTTTAATATCGTTAGTGTTGGATGAAATACCAATAACAATAAGAACAATTCTTTATTTAATTACAAAAATGATCAAATAGAAATATTAAGTATAAATCTAATTCATTTCTCGCAATCACACGCTCACTATTTTCACTATTACGACTCAATTACAACTGACCTAAGCCCAATCTCTCTGGTTTGTTCTTTCTACTTTCATACATTACATTAACATACATTTTTCACGCAACACCTCGATCGTTACACGCATACTGATTTATCATAATAACCTGAATTCATTAGATATTTCCATCCCATGCATACTTGTTCCACTCATTCCAACACATACATACTTAAAAATCTATGTAACCATTACCACACATTTAACCCTTTGCACTCGAGAGGTGCCTCTAAGTCACCATTTGTTAAAATGCTGTTAACTGTTTAATTTAGGAAATTTTGCAAATTTACTAGATTAGTTTAGGAAATTTTAGAATGTTTATAATATTCCTTTTCTCTTTTATTTCGGTAGAAATGTTGGATTTTGAAGTATATCTTTGAGTCGTTGCAAGTGTCGTTTTAGATTTAGCGTTTAATCGAGAAAAAATATTTCTTGGGTACCTGAAAATGGCGAGGATACCTGTTCTGATATTTTTGTAGCATTGTTCATGACTTAGAAGAAGAAATTTACTATGATTTAGGACGGAATTATTTTACAAAAATCACTGTTTATTTGACGTAAGATCGTGAGAAAAATTGCAAAAGCCTCTATTTCAAAAAATTTAAATACACGTCGAATTTTTCTATAAAATCAGGAAGGTATTAACCCTTTGCACTCGAGGGGCGCCATTTTTATTAGTCGTCATTTGATAAAATTTCGAAGCTCGATATTAATTAATATATCAAATTTAAAATAACGTAACAGTGTACGAGGTATCGAAATTGAATAATTCTACGTGTTAATTATTATACGACTTTTTATTTACTGCTGAAAAAATATCATCAGCCTTATGGGAGAAAATTTGTTAACTCGTACCACTCTTTATTTTTTATTTTGTATAGATTAATTATAATAGGATGGTTATTATAATAGGGAAAAAGCAGTCATTGCTCGTTTACGAAGAGTCTACTGGTTGCGAAAACTCGCGGATTCGATTGTTAATTTCCCCAGCTCCCGTTTCGCTTTGTGTTTAACTTTTCAACGTCGCTCTATATTATCGTTCGGTAAAACAAACCGTCATGCAATAAAATAATTGCGTACACAATTCATAACGGCGGCCGGT
The DNA here is from genome assembly GCF_001483705.2 of Eufriesea mexicana. Classification (NCBI taxonomy): domain Eukaryota; kingdom Metazoa; phylum Arthropoda; class Insecta; order Hymenoptera; family Apidae; genus Eufriesea; species Eufriesea mexicana. The sequence continues at coordinate 230,194 of NW_016908236.1, read as the reverse complement.
AAATAAATTCTCCTCGTTTAATTTAAGTCAACGAAAATCCCGCGCATTTTTAATCCTACCCCCGTGCTCCCGTTCATCCCCTCCGCGGGCCCGAAATATCCTCGCAAATATTAGTTCGAGTCATAATTATCAGCGATAACTTAATGAAAATCGTGCTCCCCGTATTTACAGACTCTCGCGATTCGTCGATAAAAATCGCGTATAATCGCGATTAAAAATTCAATTCGACCGTTAACAATCGTTAATTAAGATAATCATACGCGTATCATCGATTTTTACACAGTACGATTAATCCTGTGCCTGTATCTGTTTAATTCCCTCGACGAGGTTTTTTCGTTCCCGGGCTTCGGTAATTTGCAATAGCAATCCGAGACTAACGAGGACAAAAAGAACGTCTAAAGACTTCGAATTTTCAAAATTGAAAAAGTGGTCTTATAATTTAGTAAAATGAGAATCCAAATTTTCTTTGATACCATGATAAAGATTCAAACTTACATTGAATTTTCATATCAGATCGGCTGCTCCATAATTTACAAATGTCAAAACTGAGTCCTAAATTCGAGAAAATTTTTCTCTTTAAATTTCCTCGCATTGCACCTTTAAATTTTGAAACTAAAAATTTCGAAGAATAGCCAATTTGATAGCGCACAAAAATTCTTGTTCAGATACGTAAACTCACGTCCAATTAACTCCCTCAAATTTTAAAAATTGGAGAAACTACCCTTTAAATTCCATAAGATAGAAATTTATTTTGTCTTGAACTTTTTGACGAAGACTCAAACCTATTATATATCAAATTCTGATTTCAGATTAGCTACCCTGAGTTTCGCAAAACCACCCCAAAATTTGGAAACAGGTCCAGTAGCCCGGAATATTCTTAGAAAAATATTCAATCTAGAAATAATGGAAACTCCTCGAAAGAATATTCTAACCTACGTAAAATTAAATCCAGGTGATCCTGAAAATCTGAGAAATCAGCTCAAAATTTGGAAACAAGTCCAGTAGCCCGGAATATTCTTAGAAAAATGTTCAAACTAGAAATAATGGAAACTCCTCGAAAGAATATTCTAACCTACGTGAAATTAAATCCAGGTGAGCCTGAAAATCGGAGAAACCACCCCAAAAATTCCACAAACCAGAAATTTAATGTCTCTTTCATTTTGGAAAGAGGATTCGACCTATATCTAACTTTCGGTCCTCGAGATATTCCAAAAAATACGCTTTCAGCCCTCACCTTTGGATACTAATTTCACCCCTTGGATATAAACAATGGTGGACAAAAAGAAGTACGTGTCGGATATTTTCTCGAGAACTATCTTTCGCATAAATTTCATTAACGCTAAGCCTACCATAACCTAAATTACCATTTCCTAAACTTAATTTAATTCAACGTTATCACTTTACTCACTCGTCTTCGCAATTTTTATACGTATAATCATTTTCTCAACGTCTCCCAATAATCTATTTCATAAAACTTTTGCTTCTTTTCCATGAACCGATCACTTGACTACGATAGATTTAGTGTACGGATCGATTGTGGTCCTTTGCAAGCTTTACAGAACCATTCGAGGACTCTGAGTTGCTCTTTCGATCCCAGAAACCCTATCTTCTTGGACTCTCTCACTCTCTGTCAGGAAAGCTCGAACCCGAAGAGCTCGGAGGGGTGTCCGAGAGCAGTGGACGAGTCCAGAGACAGTTTCCCGGAAGTGTAGGTCGCCGTGGTCGCGACACTCGCTAAAAGAAGAAATAGATCGACGGGTCTAAGCAGAACAACGGGGTTCGCGTGTTTGCCGCGCGAGTTATTTCCACGTTAGCGACGTCCAATCGGGCGACGAGGACGCCTCGGTCCTTGGCCACGCTAAACGCTCGTAATGAGTGATTATCTTGGTTAGTCTGGTTAACACGTGGTCCCAAGGTAGCTACGAGCGTGCAGCGTTTATTTGTTCGCCGCGACACGTGCCCGAACACAACCGGATACCTCGCCACTTACGCAATTGCGTGCAGAGAGAGCACGATCTAACGGTTTTGTGGGCCCGTGAATCTTCCTCGTCGATGGTGTTGTCCGACAGTTTCAAAACCCACCGTGTTTTTCTCTTATTTTTATCCTCGCTCGTTTGGATTACAGAGGAGAATTCTTGGATTTCGGAAGAATTGGTTGTGGGGTGATTGGAAGATGGCGATGTGTGAGATAGAGTGGAGATATTTGGGCATTCAGAGTTAGAGTTTCCTGTCATGTATCGAGTAATAAAATATTGGATGGAGATTCAGAGGTATTCCAGAGAACTGAAGATTTCTGTTGGAAGAATAGTGTAACGAATTATTAATTAATTTGCAGGCTTATTTTATTTTTGTTTATTTGGACTGCAGAAGAGAATTCTTGAAACTTAGGGGAATCGATTCTGGGCTGTTTAAGGAATATTGGTGGGTTATTGGAGATTTTTGTGATAATTATTAGCTAAGAAAATATTGGATGGAGATTCAGAGGTCTTTAACAGAACTGAAGATTTTTGTTGAAAGGATAGGGTAACGAATTATTAATTAATTTGCAGGCTTATTTTATTTTCTTTTACTTGAATTGTAGAAGAAAATTCTTGAAATTTAGAGGAATTGGTTGTAGGATGATCAAGGAATATTGGTAGGTTGTTAGAGATTTTTATGATAATTATTAGTTAATAGAATATCGGATGGAGATTCAAAGGTCTGCAACAGAATTGAAGATTTTTGATAGAAGAATAGTGTAACGAATGATTAATTAATTTGCAGCCTTATTTTCATACTTGGATATTTAGGAAATGTCTTATTTTATATTCTAAAGATACAACTATGGTAGTGGATTCTTTACACGAAGATTTCTATTTTAGTTTTAATTTACAAGATCCAGGTTCATCACTCCATATCTTTTATATCCAAAAATATTTAACGAACGTATTTAGAACAACTAGTGACTAATACCTAATCATAGACATCTGGTATTAACAAATGCAATAACTAAAGTCTCGAAAGAATTTCATCCATAAAAATTCCAAACTTCTATCTCACCCTATATTAAAGGTACTACTAAAGGTACTCTATATTCAAGATACTCTCAAAGATTTCTAAAAAATCGTCCGAATGGAAACGAAGATGGACACAATTCCTTACCATTCGACAGAAAAATGAATAAATACGCGTTTCCACAACCTCTCAAGACCCAAACTATTTTACAAAAATTCTAAAAATTAATTAAAGTTAAATTACAAAAATAAAATAAGAAATTCCCAAATCAATTCTTTTCCTCATTGATGTACTACCTCGTAATACCCAACAACATATGCCACTCAAAACAAAAAAGAATTTGCCAATTTGAAAAACAGAAATACCCTCAGTTTATCCTAAACTTAGACTGATCCAGATTCCAAAAGTGTAATAAACCACTTCGACCTAAACACGATCACATAGGCGTTAAAATAAACGAATTAAATGAATTAAAATGAATTAAAATGATCTAAACATAAATGCAGCAGAGCTGGAAACCTCTCGGCCCAAATTACCAGCTGCATCCCAAAGTTCACACTAACCTCTCCGGTGGAAATTCGACGCGAATGGTGATCGCGTAGTTCGAAGAGGATTGCGCGCCATATTCGTCGGTGTACACGCGACTTGTTAAATTGTCACGAACACGTCAGAAACGTTAAACATCCCCCGCGACGCAACAGTTACAACCGACGGTGTGCTCTAGCCGGGCAAACAGCAGTTCCGTTGTTCCGGCGACGTTATTGCGACTGCACGCGCATCAAAGCAACCATTTGAACAATGTTCCGAGTCGTCGTTAAGACACGCCACGTTAAATATCGCTGAGCGGCGACAGTAATTGCCGCGGTTCCACGCCGACGATTCCGCGAATCCTCCGTCGCGACGCCGGAAATCAAACGGGGAGCATCCGCGTTTGCGATACTCCCTTCGACGCGTGCACACGCGGCCCACGTTAACCCGTTGTTGTTCTGCTATTCTACCAGTCGTTCGGATCAGTGTTTGATCGGATTGCTGGAGAACTCGCAACAGTTGCGAAGAGAGACCTTGGAAAGGATGGAGGGTCTAGAAGCGAGGAAGACGAGTGTCTTCGCGCAGCTGTAACTGCTTAGCCTTGGGTATTTGTTATATACCTCTTGATTGAGAATTTTTCAGGAAGTAATTTCGGAATATTAGTGTTGGAACTTGGACCAAGGTGTACTGATGCGATATTTTCGGAATTGGTAAACAAAGCTATTAGCGAGGCTCCGATTAGCGGTTCAATGATGCGACATTTCTTGCTTCGGTAGACTAGGCACGAGCTGCGTGGGTATGCGAGAATTCGTGGATACACTTGCGAAGTGTAAATAATTGGTATGATAACATGGGTGAAAAGTGAACTGTTTGATATCTCATCGAATTTTACTACGATTTGTGGGATTAACCATTTGCTCTGCCAATAAACTCACAGATGCATGTGCCAGAACGGTCCAGTGTTTCTGTAACAATTGCCTGACGACGTGTGTACCACGTCGTTGGCGATTCTGCGATAAAAGTATCACGACGTACGTGGCACGTCTTTTTAGCGCAAGTGGTTAAGGCAGATACAGTATTGACAGCAAAATTGGCAGTTTTCTGCGGTATTAACCTCTTACCTTGTTATTTAAGTTCCGATGGCGCGTGCCATAGTCGACAGCATCGTTGGACACGTTGAGACACGTGAATTCCGTCCGAACTCGGTCAAGAATAACACGGAACTGAGACAGAAAGACATCGACGAAAACTAACCTCGAGCCTGACTCCTATTGTTTACGCTGTTGCCTACAGCACATGGCTCTCACCCGTAATACTCGTGTTTCGCTGGATGTGCTTATGTTTCACGCGATATTGTAGGCAAAGAGGTTAAACTGAGATACCGAATGAAATATTTACTGAATAAATGACATTATTAATATAAAACTAGCGAGATTCCTAAAAATCAGGAGAATACAGAGGGACAGCAGAGTGTCTACAAATAGTCCTCCAAGTATTTCCACAAACCTGTTCACCTGTTTATGCACGAATAGATCATACCCAAAGATTCCTACTCTGGTTTAAATTTCCTTTAAACTAAAATTTTATTTAAACATAACTTAGCTTCACAATTAGTCTCCCGCTTTGCTTGCAATGCCCACTGCACTCTGTCATCGACGAACGAAGGACAGCGAGAAAATCGTGAGGAATTATCACGCGATCAGGAGACTAAATTTCCTTTAAACTAAAATTTTATTTAAACATAACTTAGCTTCACAATTAGTTTCGCGCTTTGCTTGCAATGCCCACTGCACTCTGTCATCGATGAACGAAGGACAGCGAGAAAATCGTGAGGAATTATCACGCGATCAGGAGATTAGAGAACTGAAGATTTCTGTTGGAAGAATAGTGTAACGAATTATTAATTAATTTGCAGGCTTATTTTATTTTTGTTTATTTGGACTGCAGAAGAGAATTCTTGAAACTTAGGGGAATCGATTCTGGGCTGTTTAAGGAATATTGGTGGGTTATTGGAGATTTTTGTGATAATTATTAGCTAAGAAAATATTGGATGGAGATTCAGAGGTCTTTAACAGAACTGAAGATTTTTGTTGAAAGGATAGGGTAACGAATTATTAATTAATTTGCAGGCTTATTTTATTTTTGTTTATTTGGACTGCAGAAGAGAATTCTTGAAACTTAGGGGAATCGATTCTGGGCTGTTTAAGGAATATTGGTGGGTTATTGGAGATTTTTGTGATAATTATTAGCTAAGAAAATATTGGATGGAGATTCAGAGGTCTTTAACAGAACTGAAGATTTTTGTTGAAAGGATAGGGTAACGAATTATTAATTAATTTGCAGGCTTATTTTATTTTCTTTTACTTGAATTGTAGAAGAAAATTCTTGAAATTTAGAGGAATTGGTTGTAGGATGATCAAGGAATATTGGTAGGTTGTTAGAGATTTTTATGATAATTATTAGTTAATAGAATATCGGATGGAGATTCAAAGGTCTGCAACAGAATTGAAGATTTTTGATAGAAGAATAGTGTAACGAATGATTAATTAATTTGCAGCCTTATTTTCATACTTGGATATTTAGGAAATGTCTTATTTTATATTCTAAAGATACAACTATGGTAGTGGATTCTTTACACGAAGATTTCTATTTTAGTTTTAATTTACAAGATCCAGGTTCATCACTCCATATCTTTTATATCCAAAAATATTTAACGAACGTATTTAGAACAACTAGTGACTAATACCTAATCATAGACATCTGGTATTAACAAATGCAATAACTAAAGTCTCGAAAGAATTTCATCCATAAAAATTCCAAACTTCTATCTCACCCTATATTAAAGGTACTACTAAAGGTACTCTATATTCAAGATACTCTCAAAGATTTCTAAAAAATCGTCCGAATGGAAACGAAGATGGACACAATTCCTTACCATTCGACAGAAAAATGAATAAATACGCGTTTCCACAACCTCTCAAGACCCAAACTATTTTACAAAAATTCTAAAAATTAATTAAAGTTAAATTACAAAAATAAAATAAGAAATTCCCAAATCAATTCTTTTCCTCATTGATGTACTACCTCGTAATACCCAACAACATATGCCACTCAAAACAAAAAAGAATTTGCCAATTTGAAAAACAGAAATACCCTCAGTTTATCCTAAACTTAGACTGATCCAGATTCCAAAAGTGTAATAAACCACTTCGACCTAAACACGATCACATAGGCGTTAAAATAAACGAATTAAATGAATTAAAATGAATTAAAATGATCTAAACATAAATGCAGCAGAGCTGGAAACCTCTCGGCCCAAATTACCAGCTGCATCCCAAAGTTCACACTAACCTCTCCGGTGGAAATTCGACGCGAATGGTGATCGCGTAGTTCGAAGAGGATTGCGCGCCATATTCGTCGGTGTACACGCGACTTGTTAAATTGTCACGAACACGTCAGAAACGTTAAACATCCCCCGCGACGCAACAGTTACAACCGACGGTGTGCTCTAGCCGGGCAAACAGCAGTTCCGTTGTTCCGGCGACGTTATTGCGACTGCACGCGCATCAAAGCAACCATTTGAACAATGTTCCGAGTCGTCGTTAAGACACGCCACGTTAAATATCGCTGAGCGGCGACAGTAATTGCCGCGGTTCCACGCCGACGATTCCGCGAATCCTCCGTCGCGACGCCGGAAATCAAACGGGGAGCATCCGCGTTTGCGATACTCCCTTCGACGCGTGCACACGCGGCCCACGTTAACCCGTTGTTGTTCTGCTATTCTACCAGTCGTTCGGATCAGTGTTTGATCGGATTGCTGGAGAACTCGCAACAGTTGCGAAGAGAGACCTTGGAAAGGATGGAGGGTCTAGAAGCGAGGAAGACGAGTGTCTTCGCGCAGCTGTAACTGCTTAGCCTTGGGTATTTGTTATATACCTCTTGATTGAGAATTTTTCAGGAAGTAATTTCGGAATATTAGTGTTGGAACTTGGACCAAGGTGTACTGATGCGATATTTTCGGAATTGGTAAACAAAGCTATTAGCGAGGCTCCGATTAGCGGTTCAATGATGCGACATTTCTTGCTTCGGTAGACTAGGCACGAGCTGCGTGGGTATGCGAGAATTCGTGGATACACTTGCGAAGTGTAAATAATTGGTATGATAACATGGGTGAAAAGTGAACTGTTTGATATCTCATCGAATTTTACTACGATTTGTGGGATTAACCATTTGCTCTGCCAATAAACTCACAGATGCATGTGCCAGAACGGTCCAGTGTTTCTGTAACAATTGCCTGACGACGTGTGTACCACGTCGTTGGCGATTCTGCGATAAAAGTATCACGACGTACGTGGCACGTCTTTTTAGCGCAAGTGGTTAAGGCAGATACAGTATTGACAGCAAAATTGGCAGTTTTCTGCGGTATTAACCTCTTACCTTGTTATTTAAGTTCCGATGGCGCGTGCCATAGTCGACAGCATCGTTGGACACGTTGAGACACGTGAATTCCGTCCGAACTCGGTCAAGAATAACACGGAACTGAGACAGAAAGACATCGACGAAAACTAACCTCGAGCCTGACTCCTATTGTTTACGCTGTTGCCTACAGCACATGGCTCTCACCCGTAATACTCGTGTTTCGCTGGATGTGCTTATGTTTCACGCGATATTGTAGGCAAAGAGGTTAAACTGAGATACCGAATGAAATATTTACTGAATAAATGACATTATTAATATAAAACTAGCGAGATTCCTAAAAATCAGGAGAATACAGAGGGACAGCAGAGTGTCTACAAATAGTCCTCCAAGTATTTCCACAAACCTGTTCACCTGTTTATGCACGAATAGATCATACCCAAAGATTCCTACTCTGGTTTAAATTTCCTTTAAACTAAAATTTTATTTAAACATAACTTAGCTTCACAATTAGTCTCCCGCTTTGCTTGCAATGCCCACTGCACTCTGTCATCGACGAACGAAGGACAGCGAGAAAATCGTGAGGAATTATCACGCGATCAGGAGACATGTTACAGTAATAAATAAACTAAAATTTGCCTGGATTATTTCATCTCCTAACGATATAAAATTTTTTTAAAAAGAATTAAAATGAAGTTAGATCCACGCACTGCTCATTGCGTTCGCTGCCAATTCTTGGTACTTTCCCAGCGCGGTGAGGGCTGCTACCAAGGGGATTTTAGTGAATAAAAATCTCAAATAACATCCCCTCCCTCACCCTCAGGATACCAGGATATATTTTGGAAGATTTCCTCCACAAAGAAAAAGAAAAAAGAAAGAGAAAGGTAGGTCCATGCAGAGGATTTTGACAGCATCTAGGCACGACCACGGTCATACTAAGGATCAACACGCGACAGAGCAAAGTTATTCATCTATATCTCTCAGTTTCACCCTTCCCTGAATTATCTCTCACCCGGTGATACATCGGCGAAAAAGAAAAATTAGGTCTTGGAGACAGGAGACGGAGTTGCAGAGGGAGCGCGCGACCCGATTTTAGCAAACGCTCGCGAAACGCTTTGTATTAGCCCTGCACATATAGACACGCTGATTCCGTGCGAAACAGAAGTTTGATGACAAAATATTTGTCGTTCAAACAGCCGGCCAGGTCCTGCTAGTCCCCCGCGTCACGCGTTCCGCTCGCGATTCCGATCTCTTCATCGAATTAAGTGGCACGTCCCCGAATCCGCCGCGACCTGCCTCAACGTCCAGCTGTTGCTGCTCAGACGACACATGCATCGCAGAGTGTAAGCGCACTTTTCTCGTTCCTTCGTCGCTCTGGAAGGGTTCAAAGGGGTTGTCGAGAAGTCTTTCGTCGCTGTAGGTTCCTCCTTTCAGTGGCACTTCTGGAGCGTGCGAAAGGTCAGTTCCGTTGCTAATTTCGGATGCGTTGATTTAGGTCCTGTTTCTCAGTGGTGCCGAGGATAGGAGGATTAATCGATTCTGTCATTTGGCATATCATTTTGAATTATGTGTTATTAATATTATTAATAAAATGGTTGCCTCGATTATCAATATTATTGATATTAAAAATCGAGGATTCTAAGTGTTATTAAATTTTATATAAGTATACTTATTTGTTGGGGAAGAATATATGCAATCCGCGAATATTTTGTATTAAAATTCTGAATATTGTTTAATATTATAGATAACACTGTATATTCGGTACTCGTCTGTTCTTGCTGACTAATTTAGAATGTTAGAAAAATATATGAAACCTGTTATATTATATATGCGACTGTATCAGCAATATTGCTGTAATAATAATTACATATTCGGTAAGAAAATGAAAAGGAGGTAAATGGGAGGAGGAATTAGAGCGACCTAGAATGCTAGAAAAATATATGAAACCTACTATATTATATATCCGACTTTCATCTATCAGCAATATTGCTGTAACAATAATTACATATTCGGTAAGAAAATGAAAAAGAGGTAAATGGAAAGAGGAATTAGAGTGATCTAGAATGCTAGAAAAATATATGGAACCTAATCGGGATGTTATTTTCCATCATGTATATTATATATCCGACTGTCATCTATCAGCAATATTGCTGTAATAATAATTACATATTCGTTAAGAAAATTAAGAAGATGTAAATGGGAAGAGCAATATTTCAAAGAACTTATGAATTACACACTAACATTGGGAGTATTGGTTCCATGTGTGAGAGTGTGAGTGATTTATTTGCCCTATAATTGTGCAATGTGTGATATATAGTGTTCCATATAGCGTGCGTACGATATTTGCAAAAATTGTTAGAAGAATGTGCGAAATTGAAATAATTGTCTGAAAAATATCAAAGAGAGAGCACTTAAATGTAATACTGATTAAGAGTGAGTGAGTGAGAGAAGAAATTTCTGGAAAAAGTACACCGATTTTATTCCTTCAAACAATTAATTATTTAAATATATTTCGTGAGTTACTCCTTAAAAAGGTCTCGTATATTATTGTCCATTCTACTCACAGACACCAATATAAGACTTCGTATAAATATTTTCATAGTTCGACTGTTACACGAACTATGAAATGAATGATTAATAGTGAGTGAGTGAGAGAAGAAATTTTTGGAAAAAGTACACCGATTTTATTCTTTCAAATAATTAATTATTTAAATATATTTCGTGAGTTACTCCTTAAAAAGGTCTCGTATATTATTGTCCA
>NW_016908236.1:115981-219418 GCF_001483705.2 Eufriesea mexicana | reverse complement strand
ATTCCTGTGAATGATGGAGAAAATATCTGTAACCACATTTGGTTGATTGGAATGATCGCGAGTAATTTCGTGGAATTTAAAAATTCTCCAAGTGGAATCTCACGAGAAGAGGACAGACGTTGCTGAATCTACACGCGCAACTCTGCTGGACTCTAAATCCACGAAAGCGTGTACTCGTCCTTCCATTTTCTGTCCGACTCGTCTCTTACTCAACGTTCTCAGCCCACAGGCAAAATCTTGCGTCGTCCACTTATATAACTCATATCGATGCATTAACGTCTCCAAGGCCGTTTGATTCTGCGTGTTCTTCGGCTGGCAGCGCGTTCAGTCGGACAGCCTTTGATCGTTCGCTGATGACGCTGGTGGAACGTGAAATTAAAAGGATCTCATCTGCTTCGACTTGGATTAAAAGGATTTTGGGATCCGTACTCCCGGCGTTGATCTCCGGGATAATTGAATTGAAATCGAGGAAGAAGGTTGTCGACCAAATTTCGTCGCACCGAGGATCGTGTTTGATAAATTTTTTAACGCGCCAAGAAACCTGTATTTGTTTTTGCAATTTCAATTTGTCATTCATGGAAGCCAGACAGAGGAACAGTTTTTGGAGTAACTGTAACTCGAATGTTCGACCGTCCGCTCAATTAGCACGTCCCATTCTCGCGTGCATAATTTTATCGCGCTTCTCTGACGCCAGATATTCCTTCCTTTTATCCTCTCGCGTGGGAGTCGATGCTTAAATTCCCAGAGAAACTCGCGTATTTTCAGCTCTGGACACCCTTCTTACGGGGAAAACTACCGATCTCTGATGCACAACTAAGTATAATAAATAACGATTGTATGTATTATTATATTTGTATTTGTATTTATATTATTATATTATAATTGTATCTATTATTGTATATATTATTATTACCTATATATAGATAACGATTGTATTATATGTATTGTAGATTATACGAGTCAATCATTTGTCAAATAGAAAAATAGAAATTTATTTAAAATATAAAGCGTTAAAATATCAAAAGAATTCAGAAAATCATATATATATATATAGATAATAATCACGCTTAAATTTGATGAGAAATTGTCAGATTTTTATCTATGGATATCCCTTTTCTAGATGACTATAATTACCTTATATTAACCTCGAATGCATTTGTAAATAGTATAATATAATAATTTAATATAGTGTCTACATAGATAATAATGTTTCATAATTAAAAAGAAAAAGGAAAAGGTAATTAAATATCAGAAAAGCCTAGAAAATGGTGTTAATTATTTTGGCCTATGAATGGATCATATATACGTGATAATAATAATGTTTAAATTTTTGAAAAAAATTGTCATATTTTTATCTATGGATATCCTTTTTCTAGATGATTATAATATAATTATAGTCTAGTATAGTTAATAATATAATTATATTACTATACAGTATTATACTATTAATAATACAATCATATCACTATATAATATAATTATAGTCTAATATAGTAATTATAGTATAGTAAAATTTAGACATCATTATTATCTATATACGTTATATATTATACTAACCTCGAATGCGTTTTGTAAATAGTATAATATAATAATATAATATGGTACCTACATAGATAATAATGTTTTATAATTAAAAAGAAAAAGGAAAAGGTAACTATATTCCTATCTGAATAAAAATTAATATTAATTTTATTCAAAGGATAAAAGCATATTTTCAGTACCTGGGAAAATAAAAATCCGGGACCAACCCTTCGCACTCGAATATTCATTCGCTGCAAGGAAACAGCATCTGGAAGCTTCTCCTATATTTTTATAAGCTCGGTGGTCCCTTCCAAGGTGAAATAAAAAAAGAAAATCCTACGAATAGAATTATTTTATTCACATATATATATCACGTGTAATTATTCTCAATCTATCTATCCTACGTTACAAATTATTTAAATTATAGTATTAAAACAAATGGCGACTGAGAATCATCCCTCGAGTGCAAAGGGTTAATTATCGCGTCAAATAATCCTCGATCGTCGAATATTCAGATATATTCGACAGATATTAAAAATAAAATGTAATTTCCAGCGAATTTCCAAGAAATTCTGCTTTTCCATGGACCTGACTATCAAAATAAAAATTCCCACGAAGATTCGATCCTTCGTTCTCACGATCTCCACGATCGGTAGCAGACCAGGTCCCCGGAGGACGAAAGATCCGAGCTGCTCGAATAAAATAATAAAGTTGTAGTATAGCCTCCGTCTCTTTCCCCGTCTTTATTTTTCTCCCTTCCGTTTCTTTTCCTTATTTTTTCTTCCCTTTTTCCCTTCCAACGCCGGACACGTCGTACGATTTTACTCCGACGAGGTGGCTCGCTACGCGAGGTAGTTCTCTACTTGTTAGCACTTAATTAACTACCACCGGCTCGACCAGTCGGCGACGTCCAGACGAGAAATTCCTTCTTTCTCCGATCCATCGGCCGACAACGGAATATTCTCTCTTCGTGGCCTCCGTCTGTCTTCCTTTTTCCCTCGCCGTCGCTTCCGCCATCTTTGTCCGCCGTTGAAAACATCGACGCCTCCGCGTACACAAGGCTCGAGCCTCGCTTTTCCAGGAATCTTCTCTCGCTGGAATATTAATGAAATATTAATGTCGCCGTCTCCTTTCGTAACCGTGCACGCGAAAACACGATGACCCAATGGGCAAAGTTCAACGGACGTGCAAGACCGATCTTAGAGAAGCTGCGTCTTTTGCATCTCTCGATGCATGAACTATCCAGTTTTCCATGGCTCTTCTTATATATTGTTCCCCTTTTCCTGGTGTGCCTCAGATGATTCCAGGTTGTGTCGAATTCTTTGGTGTAGAAGAGAGAGATCGCTGAGGGTTGACGGGGTTGAAGATATTGGTCATCCATGAACAATATTGGGGTGAAGATTGGATGCTCTTGGTTAATTTACGATAGAGGAAGTGTGAGTTCGTTGAAAGAAATTGAAGATTTCGTAGCAAATATTGGGTGCCTCGTGAGTTTATGTAAATCTAATTGCAGGTTCTCCCTAATGTGGTGCTTGGCATTGAGTATTGTATAATACTGTATAATAATTGTATGTAAATAATTGTATTAATATTGTATAATAATTGTATGTAAATAATTATATTAATATTGTATAATATTGTATAATAATTATATGCAAATTGTATGTGGCAGCAGTAGGTGTCATAGGTGTTTTCGTGTATCGAAGAATTAAAATGTCCATAACTGAGAACGATTTCGAAAAGAATGAAAAATAATTCCGATAATTGGGATAAAAGCACAGCTTGGTGTCTATTGGACACGATTTACTCGGTCCGCCATTTTGGTCCCCGAAGATAAGAAAAATATTCAGCTTGTTGACTAAAATCTTTTACTAAGTTCACTCTTAACGCTAGATTTACGGACGCTATCTGCACACCTATTTCTAAGGACACCTGTCAGATTGACAGGTAAAGGAAACCACGTGTCTTTCTTTTTAACGATTAGTTTAATTTAAAAACAATTATATATTATATTAACCCTTTGCGCTCGACGATTTTTTGGCTAAAGAAGGGTACGAGTTGACAAATTTTCTGCTATAAGGCTGATGATATTTTTTGAGCAGTAAATAAAAAATCGTATAATAACTAACACGTAGAATTATTTCATTTCGGTACCTCGCACAATAATATATTATTTTAAATTTGATATATTAATTAATATCGAGCTTCGAAATTTGATCAAGTGGCGACTGAAAGACGCCTCGCGAGTGCAAAGGGTTAACAGTCTTAATATAAGTTAACTAAATCTGTTGCCATCGTATAATTGGAGCAACCCTTCCCTCAAATTGACATGTTCCGTACATCTAGCGTTAATTAAGATTTCTAAATTCTCACATCTGGAAGTACTCAATCCTCCGCAATGCACAAAATAAATACTCCTCATTTACCTAAATTGGAAACTTTCAGGAAACAATTTACCCCTGAACCCTGTTATTTCTTCCTCTTCCTTCAGTTCCTATTAATATTTAAATTACACTTTCGTCTTCGAAATCAAACTTCAGTCCCTCTAATCGCCTTTTCCAAGAGAAAAGGAGGATATGTGTACGAATTAAAAAGCACAAGTGCAAAATTACTGGGGATTACATAGAAACCTTTTCATGGGAGGGTAGAACCTTTTCGAGAGCGAAGGACGTTACGCTGCAACGTCATGAACCCCGAGTATCCGATATTCAATTTTTCTTCCAACCCACCCCCGATTCGTTTCACCGAATTACAACCTGTTAAACGATCAAGCCAGACTCATTATCCACGGCAGATAGGGGGTGGCGGAGCTAACGGGGTTAAAAGGGGGCCAGGGTGGTCGCGGTGGGTAAAAAGTCGACGCGGAGGGTCGACTGTTCCGCTCGCGCGGAACTCTCGTGTCGGGGATGATTTCCGTCGCGCGACTTCGTGAGTGGGCTCCTAACTCGTCCCGTTCCTTTGTTTTCGAGGAGCCAGCGATAATTCCGCCATGAATTTTAATTCGACGCCGCTCCAAGCGTTCATGAATTTTAATTCGCCTCTTTTCGCTCGCCACCGCCCCTCGTGTCTCCATCCATCCGTCTTCGTTTTCGGTTCCAGACGAGGGAAAAGAAGCGTGCAACGGACGAGAACCACCAAAGGGTGGCTACGAACACCCCCGCGACACCCTCCACGCGTCTGAACTCGATGGAAGACTCGCGAGACGAGTTCGCGCCCTGTGAAAACGTTCCAGGGGCTGAGGGATCCTTCGAGACGTCTGCGAGGAGAGAAATGGCTGCGTGGGTACCTTGCTCTTCCACGAATTCGATTAGGTTACCCGTTCATGCAGGGTTGATGGTTGTTTAATAGCGAGGGAATGGAATTCTTTTCGCGGATCTTGGAGGGTTGAATAGGATAATTACGCGAGAAGCAGAAATTTATTTTCAATATAGAGGGTTAAACAGCTTCCGTGGTGAAATTTAGAAAAATTTAGAAACATAGAAAATTTGGAAATCGGGTAAACCACTTTGCTTTGTGAATAGTTCGCATATAAAATTTCGTAGTAGAAAATCCCTATTAAAGGGGTGTATGCGCGATGAACAAAAATCATAGTAATAGTAGACAATTAGAAGATTAAGAAGGGAAGAATAACGACGAGATTAGAAATTAATAGAAAAATTTGGAAATCGGAAAAAACCACTTTGTCTTATGTATAGTTCATATATAATAGAGTATCTAAAATTAATTTAGTAACCAAAATTATGTCTAGTGGAATATTAGAGAATTACAAGTCTGTTCTATCCCCATTAAAAGGGTATATACACACCCTGAACAAAAATCATAGTAATAGTAGACTATTAGAAGATTAGGAAGAGAAGAATAATGACAAAATTACAAATTGAAATAATAAAGAAAATAAATAAAATTAAAATAATTAATTGAAATAAAATAATAAATGATACTTATCAAAAATAATTCAACGCTAAAGGTATACAGCTAAATATACGTAAACAGCCGAAATGACCACGGAATCTGTCGGTTTTTCCACAAACCACCCCATCTGAAGCAAAACCACAGGAACCAAGAACAACCGTTTCATGAACCCGTCCGCGAAATTACCGCACACTCTGATCCCCGTACCCTCGACAACCCCAAACGGGAAAGACAGCGAAGGAGCCGGGCGACAAATCGTTATTCAAATCCCCGGCTAAATTCCGGCCTAGCCGAGCAATATGTAGCGTTTAACCGGCATTATTCGCGACCCTTGATCGCAACGGGGTTACCGATGCCAAGGATCCGCGCCGGGGGGTGTGTTGGCCAGTGTTCGCTCGTAATCGCGCGCACAACCGCGCACAATGCTCGGGAACAGGGTGCAGGCCACCCTTCCTTGGCCACCCTCGCCGCTACCATTTCCAGGAGGGGTGCTAAGCCTCGCTGTCGCTCAGGATTACCGACTCTGATTTGCTGGTCGAACGTATCGCTCGTTTCTGCGTCCGGGACCAGGCCAACCACCCCCTGGGGCCACTTCGACGGAGCCACTGCGCCCCGTGCTCTCGCGACCACGATGCTTACTATGATCACGACTGCCTGCAAACGGGGAGGGTACGCGAACTGGTCCCGCTTTTTATTAGCTTCCTTTCCGGAGACTCGTCTGGTGCGTTGTTTTGTTCGGTTTCACGATGCCATTGGGGTTGCAGTTGGTGGGGTTAATCGCGTGATTCGGGAAGTGCAGGTTCTAGAGAGTAGAAGAGACAGATACAGAGAGATTCTAAGAGTTTCGGGTGTTCCATGAGTGTCTGAAGGTTTGAAGAATCACTGTGTGAATCACTGTACTTCTATAACTACTCTTGCTTCGAGAATTTATTATTCTTGGAATTTTCGAGAGAAAGTCTTAAAGAAAAAAGAAGCAAAAAGACACCTGTGTGTTTCTTCACAGAGTAGACTTACTATACGCCTCTTTCCAAGTGCCATATTATAAATTGATCATGACATTGTGATGTTGCCAACAAATTGGATAGGTCCAATAATAGCTGTGCTACGGACAGATCCCAAGCTGTCAAAGATCGACAAACGCTGTCAAACATGATCAAATTCCTTATCAAACACGGTCCACCCCAGGTATACCCATCAGCTAAGTACCTGAGCTGCTGAAATATCGGTGAAAATTCGAAGAATCATTGTGCACTTCTATAATTACCCTTGTTTTGAGAATTTATTATTCTTGGAATTTTCGAGAGGTCTTAAAGAGAAAACGGGTAAAAAGACACTTGTGAGTTTGTTCATAGAGTAGATTTACTATACGCCGTTTCCCAAGTGCCAAATTTTAAATTGATAATGACATTGCGATGTTACCAACAAATTGGATAGGTCCAATAATAGCTGTGCTACGGACAGATCCCAAGCTGTCAAACATCGACAAACGCTGTCAAACATGATCAAATTCCTTATCAAACACGGTCCACCCCAGGTATACCCATCAGCTAAGTACCTGAGCTGCTGAAATATCGGTGAAAATTCGAAGAATCACTGTGCACTTCTATAACTACCCTTGTTTTGAGAATTTATTATTCTTGGAATTTTCGAGAGGAGTTCTTAAAGAGAAAACAGGTAAAAAGACACTTGCGAGTTTGTTCATAGAGTAGATTTACTATACGCCGTTTCCCAAGTGCCAAATTTTAAATTGATAATGACATTGCGATGTTACCAACAAATTGGATAGGTCCAATAATAGCTGTGCTACAGACAGATCGCAAGCTGTCAAACATCGACAAACTCTGTCAAACATGATCAAATTCCTTATCAAACACGGTCCAGCCCAGGTATACCCATCAACTGAGTACCTGATCTGCTGAAAGATCGAAGGAAATCAAATACAAGCCTCCAAATCCACTGACAAAGGAAGCTTCGGGCAACGCGACTAACACTCGTCTATCCATCAAACGAGCTTACGCAAAATATTCATAGGATTCCCTGGCGTTCCCAAAGCCCACAAAAACCTGACCCCGGGAAAGAAAATAAAAAACCGCAACACCCGAACCCGATGTCCAAGAAGAAAGGAAAATGAGAAGTGTCGACGTTCGTCCCTGTACACCCCGGCTCCCACAGGATGGAAACGAAGGCGCGAATAATGGCGAGAGGACGGGAAAGTGTATCAATGGAGCACTCGAATTCTGATGTAAAACCACAGCTTGCGGTGACAGCGAATTACTCGGAGGCTTCGCAGCCACGCGCGTTGCCCGCGCGTGAAGCAACGAAAGGAAGCAGGGATCCCCACGTGGCTGGTCGAGGGCCCTCGATGTCAGCGTTACAGAGACGTTACTTTCGTCTCTCGATCGGTCTCCAAGCGTTTTCGAGACACGTCGCATCCGGTTGCCCTCGAGTGTCTGCAGCTTTTGCACGTTTTCGTCCGTTTCACGCGATAGTTACTAGTACTCGATGGCCGTGGGCCTTCGATGACTCTGAGCACTTTGATTACAGTCTCTGGGTGTGGGATCAACTGGCTACAAGATTTAGAATATCGCGACGTGGTCAGGACTTGGTCAGGAATTTTTATTCTGTAGAGGATAGTGATAGATTGATAGATAGATAGTTAGATAGATAGATAGATAGATAGGTAAATAAATAGATAGATAGATAGATAGATAGATAGATAGACAAACAGACAGATAGACAGATAGATAGATAGATAGTGAGGATAATGATAGTAATTTCTTTAAAGTTACGAGGTGTCATCTTATAGGGATGGTTCAGTCAAAGAGTTGATGCAAGGAAGAATTAGTATTATATATGAAGACTGAGGATGTTGAAAATTTATAGTACTTATGGACTGGATGACAGAATTGTCGAATACTCATATAGTATATACATTTATATTGTCTAAATACAGATTTCTTGTAGCCATTCTATGGGTGTTTGGACTAATTACTATCCATTACAATATATATGGTGGAAAAAGGGAAATTGTAGCTCAATAAGAACAGAAGAGCTACCTGTAATACAGACTATATTCCTGGATAAATAGACTTGTTCGTATTTAATAAAGCAATAGTGATTTCTACAAGAATGTAGGTGTATATTACACAGGGTGGCTAGTTTGAATTCATATACGAAAATTATTCGTAAGAATGAATTTTTAGAGTTAGATAATGGTTTACATCTTGTATATTTGACAATTATGGTTTACAGAATTCACAGTTATATCTACACAGTTGGACAGTGTACGATATAGTTCGAACGAGAGAAGTCAGCTACCGAGAAACGCTAGAAAGAAGGCAAACTTTACATGCATACATACAAACAAACACCACATTGCTCCAACAATTTTTTCAACAAAGTGTCCATAAGTGAATATGCGAAATTTTAATACAAATATGCTAGACCACTTATGTATATTTTATAGAAAGACCACCCCACCAAAAAATAGTTAAATCATCTCATAATTCTCTCAAAATCATTCATTTCTTATTAAAAATATTTTCCATTAAATTAAAATATTAATAAAAATTAATAAAAATATTTTCGTTTGAATTAAAATCGGACACCCTGTAGATTACAAATTCCCAAAATTGCAAATCAAGAGAAATTTAAAAGAATATAGAAAATACGAAGTTTCTTAAATATCACGATTGACCAACAATTGCTGGAAGGGTGCAGGAGGGAAAAGCAAGTACGAAAACTACCCTTAACGCGTGCGGGGCGTGGCTTGCCCGCGGATGAAAGGTAAACCGGGAAATCGGTAGGAAACCGTGGACCGAGATCGAGGAGCAGCGAAGCATCGCTGCATACAAAGAAACAACAGCGGGGAGTAGTTAGTTGACAGCGAAATAAGGAAGAGGCGTAGAGGGTGGGTGGTGGTAAACGCGGGAACAAGACAGAGAAGAGTCGGACGCGAGCGGAGCTCGGAAACTTTTCCAGAGTATCTCGAGGGTAGAGTTTCAGTCGCATTAGACTGGTAAATTCCGAATCCACCCTTCTGCCGCGCGGAACAACCCCACCCTGCGTCTCAGAGGACTTCGAAACTCCTTTTCCATCCCTCTCCCTCTCCCACCTCTCGTCCAGCCTCAAAGAGGTCGGTTCTTCGAGACTTCGAAGAGCAATATAACAAGAGGGACCAAGCAAGGGTGTCGAGGAGGGTTGGAAAGGGGCGTATAGGGGGCTGAGTAAGGGACGGGAGTTTTATTAATTTCGAAAGTTCCGAAACTGATAATTAGATCCCCACGGAGCCGGCCCGCCAAAGGCGAAGGAACTCAATTTCTGGGTCGGTACGGCTTTACGTTTAATTTTCTTTAATGTCGCTTCCTCGCCGCTTCCGGCGATCCTGCTTCCGTTTCTTTCCCCATTTCTCGCTCCTGTTATTATACCCTCGCAGCAGGGGTGAGAGAAAGAAGCCGGTGTAAGTAGTTTCTCCGAGATTTATTGCACGATTGGTCCCTTTTCCACTCCTTTATTTCTTCCTTCTGTGATCGATAGTGATTAGATGGGCCAGTGTAATTGATAAGGAGAAATATAATCATTAAAATGGAGCTATGACGATTTTTAATTTTTGAAGAAAGGTTACAAATTTTCTTTATCGTAAATTTATTATTGCAGGACTTCGAGGTTACATGTGTTAACACTGTTCGGATTTTATGTAAAATTTTGTTGTAGTAAAAATTAAATAATAAAGTAAACTCTATATTTTAGCGATGTGAGGGAGATCCCATCCCTTGCGTTTTGATAAGAAGAAATAATTAAAATGGAGCTACGACGATTTTTAATTTTTGAAGAAAGGTTACAAATTTTCTTTATCGTAAATTTATTATTCCAGGACTTCGAGGTTACCTGTGTTAACACTGTTTGGATTTTATGTAAAATTTTGTTGTAGTAAAAATTAAATAATAAAGTAAACTCTATATTTTAGCGATGTGAGGGAGATCCCATCCCTTGCGTTTTGTCTTTTGTCTCCTGTTTTCTGGAGACGTCCTGTCATCTACGTGGCCCTACACAGGCCAATTCTAACCGTTTAATAGAAATCTATATAATTTTTCCACCGTTTCCAATGACTACTATTCCTTTGCCTTATAACCCCTTTAACAAATTTCGTTTACCTCGTATTGATACAATTCTATTTTGTAATTTTAATTGCGACACGATATCACCATCCATCAATAAATGGATGATGAATTCTTGACCGATTTTTGCAAAATAATTCAGACCTTAAAAGGTTGATGTGTTTTAACAGATTTTCAATAGACAGGCTTACGTTCGTATTTGATCAGAGCAGAATTTTGATACTAAGTTATTACGGAAAAATAAAAATTGTTTCCTTTTTAATGAAATATTTAATCCAACGAAGCAATTAAGTAAAATAGTTTGTAGGGAATTTATGGGATAGAAATTCAGAATTGTGGTGGATTAGCGGAGCAAGGGGAAGGATTGAAAATTCGATGAAAATCTCGGTGAAAGCGACCTCGGGTTCTTGGTTTAATTTTCAAACACGGAGAAGATGCCACGTCGCTTTGTCCCGTCGCGAAAATTGCGTAGCACGACGCTACTTTCCCTTCCTACGTTTAAGCACACACGACGTGTGCCACGTCAAACACGAGGTCCCTCGCGGCGACTAATAAGCAACTGTATTCTTAACCTATTTGCATATGTCGCTGGAGCAGCAGCACGAATCAGGTTTCATTGCGAAATTGATCACGGTCGTTAACGTGTTGACGGTCGCGGCAATTATCGACCCTCGTCGAATTTAATTGCATTACGTCATATGATTTTCTTATACATAACCTCCAAACTTAAATTATAATTTAATTGTTACCGCGAACAATAATTTAGAATAATTAACGCGTTAGATTTTCTAAAGGTTGGATACGTGAGATAATATTTATTATCTGCTTTTCTCAATCCTTCAAGTTAAAAAAATTATCTACTTTTTTTGCACTTGTACGAATCCAAAATGCAAAACTGGTTTATTTCTTATTGACCTCAAATCTATATATACTCTTAAAGGATACCGACAGTTTTTATACTCTGCATAATCAGTACCCAAACATAACCTCAACCTAACCTCGAATTCAAAGATCAAGTTTATTATTAAGTAGGATAATTCTAAAAGCCAAACAATCAATTTATTTTCCTCCTTTTTGCGAGAAAGATGTTGGGAATAATTATTATACTACTGAAACCTAACCCCAATTTAATTTTATATTCGAAAATCTGATTTATTATCCAATAATCAAGTAGAGTATTTCTAAAATCCAAATGATCAATTTATCTTCTTCTTTTTCACAAGAGAGATGTCACTTATAATTATTATACTACTCAAACCTAACCTCAACTTAATTTCATATTCAAAGATCTAATTTATAGACCATTAACCAAGTAGAATAATTCTAAAAACGAAATGACCAATTTATCTTCTACTTTTTCACAAGAGAGATGTCACTAATAATTATTATACTACTCAAACCTAACCTCAACTTAATTTCATATTCAGAGATCTAATTTATAGACCATTAACCAAGTAGAATAATTCTAAAAACGAAATGACCAATTTATCTTCTTTTTCACAAGAGAGATGTCACTAATAATTATTACACTACTCAAACCTAACCTCAACCTAATTTCGAAGGTCCGATTTAGATTTATTATTCAATAATCAAGTAGAGTAAGTCTAAAATTCAAACAAGTAATTTATCATGTTTATTGAAAGAGGGATGTCACGAATAATTATTATGCTACTCAAACCTAACCTCAACCTAACCTCACCCTCGAAGATCAGACTTATTATCCAATAATCAAGAGGGACGATTGGAAAATTCAAACGATCAATTTATCTTCTTCTTTTTCACGGGGTAGGTGTCACGTATGGCACAAGAACGCTACACATTCACGGTGCAGCGCCGAAAGCGCACCCTTGCTCTCTTTTTCATCCCCCATCCTGCCGATTTTCAGTCAGGGCTGTCCGGCAGCGAACACAATCAGACGTCGCGTAGCTGTATTCGGTATATCGCGAATGTTGACCCGGAGTATATTTGTCCAGCAATGGAGGAGCGTCGCTGCTGGTGGTCGAGAGGGGGTGGTGGCTCGGTTCAAATATTGTGCCGCTTCGTTCGGCGCCGCGACGATCATAGACGCATTATTCCAGCGCCGTGAAACACGACCGCCGCGCGTCGAAAGGAGGGTGAGCTTTCACGAAATCAAAAATCGAGACACGATAGCATGAAATGGGGGTTGGTAGAGCGATCCATCCTGGCGATCTCCAAACGGTAGAGAAATTAGTTGCATACTCCATAGGACCAACTCTTCCAAATAGTAAAATTCCTTTTCCAACTATTTTTTCCCCCTTTTCTTAAAAAATAAACTCATCCAAATCATTAATAATAAAAATCAAGCGGAAATTAAAAAATAATCCAAATTATTTTTTTAATCGCAGTTTCTCTAATTTCCTATTTTTCTAGATAACATACAGGGTGGTACAAATTGAAAGAGGGTGAAGGAATAACATATTCGAGTGACACCGATTTATTCGGTGAATAAACGAAGCTTAATATGAAGAAACATTCTACATTTATATTCAACCCGTTAGATCTTGTTCCACCAATTTGGTAACACCCTGTATAGCAATAAGGAAGCTTACCAATAAATTGTCACGAAAATCCTCGAAAATTAGCAGAGATTTGTACACGAATCTGCGAAAATTTTCGACAAAAGCGAACACCTCGACTGGCGTATACGTTGGTAAAATTCTTCACACCCGGTATGCGAAAATCATGAACAAAAACGGTTATTAAACGCTCTCTTTCAGTGGATGTTCCTTTGGCGAAGGCAGAGGGCGGAGAATAACAGCAAACAGAAGAGCTACTCGCCGAGCGTCGAATTACGACTGTCAATAGGTGGCCGTTCGTAATTACACACCCGTTAGAGAAGCTGGCGAGCGAGGCGGCCGAGAAGCAGATATCACTTGGCGAATCAATAAAACGTGTTTGGCTCAGTCAAACTGCGTGTCATCGCGTATCCATCTCGAACGCCAAACAAGTACACTGGCTATCATTTATCTCGATAATTATATGACCACTGATTACCGGTTCATTTTCTAGTAAATATTTAGCCGCCTCGAAACGGGATACCCTGCCCCTCTCGCGTATCCTGTCCAGGGAAACGTGCCGAATCTTGACGAAACGGTCCTCCATTTCCTTTTCAAATGAACGATTTTTCAGTCCAAGCACCTGTAATCGTCATTCTGAAAATTCGAAGAAAATTCGAAGAAAAATGAAAGAAAATTCGTTCTCGAATTTATTCTACAGTCATTCAAGCATCTTGCTTTACTTTTCGAGTAACGAGACTTAGAAAAGCGATACTAGTTTCGAGTTTAGATCGAAAGAAGTATGGGTGTACAGAGGTGAAGGGATGAAACATCCCTCTGAACGGCGTTGCGAATATTTCTAGATCCAACATAGAATTTATGCTCGATTAACTATATTTGAGGTTAGGAATCTAGTGAAACACCTCGGATCACAGAATTAAGCCACGGGAATAAATGACAAACAGCTAGTTTCTGTCAAAGAATTGACCTAATCGCGACATCTCTGTGTATCAAAAACTAATTACCAGTTGGTCCCATTATATTTACGTGAGGCTTCATCCCCAAAGCTCTTTTTCCCATGTAAATCGCAAACCTATCAATAGTCTAACATGTATTCAAGTAATGCTATAGTAACAAAGACAGCGAAATTCTGTCAATCCACTGTCTAACAGTTTCAATCTCACAATACACGAGTTCTAAGTTCAAAAACTTCTTAAACACTTCACCTAGGCTCGTCACACTCGTTTGCTACTATTCTCGATTCGTAACTATTAATTTAAGCGTTACGTAACCCCTAACTGCACTATCTCATGGAACATGACAGGACGAAGACACATCCACCGATACCCAATAAAATGGTAAATAAAAATTTTAGAGGACACGTGATGGCAACACCTCGAGGGTGTGATGCCCCAGCTTTTAATCCTAAGGAAACAGCAAGCTTGCGGTACTTAAAATGGCTTGTTTGACTTGAAATTATTTCGACTGGAGGATTTTCTTCTTATCTCGACGGATCTGCGTGCGTGAGACGAGCTGTAGATCCGAAGACTCCTATTATAAGGTAGCACGAAGCAACGCGAGAGTATACGTATCTACTTAAACGGCAGAATGTAACACACATAGCGGCGGGATGGCAAGGATGAAAGGCGGAGCCAGCCGTAGCCAACCAGCGGCTAGGATTTCCATTTTAGCTCGTCTCGCAGGACTAACCGAGCCACGTTCAACCTCATAAAAGTCCTGCAGCTACCATTAATCCATCACAAGCCCGTTCGCGCGTTATACCGGTTACTTCTCCGCGAAATTCCTGTCCAAGCGAGGAACACTGGCCCCGGAGTAGAGGATTTATACCTTGCACGCGAGATCTAGGGTGATCTAGGGAGCTAGAAACATTTCGCCTGCTGCACGATTTCTTGAGCACTTTGGAATTTTTCCACCGATCCTTCGGGCATTTTCTGTAACACGGTTTCACGGAGATAAATGCTTCTCTTGGGGTGTAATTAATTATTTTGAGAGGGGGTGAATATTTGTGGTAATGGTTAACAGAGATTTTAATATACACGTGTTGATGTAATAAAGGAGCAATGTCTGTAAGAAAGGGATGAGTGGGACAAGTATGCATGGGATGCCAATATCTAATGGATTCAGGTTATTGTGATAAATGAGTATGTGTGTAATGACTGAGGTGTGCGTGAATTGTGTACGTTCATGTAATGTATGAAAGTAGAAAGAACAAATCAGAGAGATTGGGCTTATTGGGTATTTCATCCACCACTAACAATATTAGGGGTAGGTTTTTGAATAATTATTTTTCAGATGGATGTACCCTTCTTTTTAAATAAAGTAGGTATATGTACATATTATTCGTTGTTCAGTATTTCATTATATTTCTCCATATGATACCCTATATCGTAAGGGATGAATTTTTTGAAAAGTATAGTTTTATTTGTCAAGAATGCCTGGTAGTATTAGGGTTGGATTTTTGAATAAATATTTTTCAGATGGATGTACCCTTCTTTTTAAATAAAGTAGGTATATGTACATATTATTCGTTGTTCAGTATTTCATTATTTTTCTCCATATGATACCCTATATCGTAAGGGATGAATTTTTTGAAAAGTATACCTTCAGTTGTCAAGAATGTCTGGTAGTATTAGGGGTGGATCTTTAAATAAATATTCTTCAGACGGATGTATCATTCTTTTTAAATAAACTAGGTATATGTACATATTATTCGTTGTTCAGTATTTCATTATTTTTTCTCGTATGATACCCTATATCGTAAGGGATGAATTTTTTGAAAAATATACCTTCATTTGTCAATAATGTCTGATAGTATTACGGGTGGATTTTTGAATAAATATTTTTCAGACGGATGTACCCTTTTTTAAAAAGAATCTAGGTATATGTACATCTTATTCGTTGTTTAGTATTTCATTATTTTTTCCCGTCTTTTTGAAAAGTATAGTTTTATTTGTCAAGAATGTCTGGTCGTAAAATTTTGTCAAAAGTGCATATTATTGCTATACGTGCCTGAAAGAGATATTCTTCCTTTTGCAATTCAATTATAGTCACCCCAATCTACACGAGGAATCATCCCCTAAAAAGCTATTCCTGGCAAACTATGTATATTCATTTCCTGATACCAGAATTTCTCAAGAAGTATACGTAGATTTTGACCACGATTTTGATATAATCTCTAGTAATAGGAAATTCTGCCCCTGCTTGGGCAGGGAACCTAGCACGCGTAGAAAGGGTTCGCTAGTCGGTAGACCCGCGATTTCCATGAAATAAAAAGGAGAAAAGTTTTAATAGAGACCTGAAACTCGCGAAGAGCCCGATATCGACGCGCGCGCGCAGCGTTTCAGAAGCGTCTAGTGAATTTTCACGGGGGATCGTGGGTTCTACGTGATGGGGAATAATGGGTCGGCGAATGGCGCAGAATTTTCGGCCACTCCGATTCGTCGGATCGGTGGGAAAAAAATGTCCACCGTGGAAATCTTCGCTCGGCCGTCGCAACGATTTCGCGCGGATCCTGTTTGCTCGGATATGAACGGCTGTAAACGAGGTAGCCGTCGGATTCAGCCGTTGGGAAAGCCGTGCTAATTAATAATCGAGTAATCTCGATAATTTCGAGACGGTAAAAAACGGTAAAACGGTCCGCGTCGAGTGTTTTAACCGTCCATCGTTCGTCGGATTATCGCGGATTGATGGAAGAACCTCGGCAGTGTACGGCAGTTATTTATGAACTGCAGGAATTTATTCGCGCAGTGGATTCGATGGGGAATATATTATTGTAACGCGCGGCGTTTGCTAAATTTCACTTGATAATGGGCATTACGTAACGAATCGCAGCCGGTTTAATTAATGTTATCGCCGGCCCGGACGAATTCATTAGCGCGGACGCCGCGATTTTTCTAACGATCCGTGATTATTATTATTATCTCCGACCGTGGAAATAACGCGATTTATTAAATTAACAGGGGGGTGGGAAAACTGCCCCGCTGCGAGTATAAATAACGCGCTGCATTATGCGTATAAAGTGCAACGCTGCACTGCATGAAACTTAAATGACATAATCTGCCGGAAATAATGCGATCCCGTTGCGCATTTAAATAATTCGCTTCGAAACGATCGCGCTGCATAATATTCGCGCAATTTTTCCTCGAGGAAGACGTCGCTGATTTGCTTAATAATTTTAATCGCTAGTGGAGATACTATCGAGATAGCGTAGATAATTTTCAATGATTTACTCTCCGTTAACACTAAACGTACCGGTATTTTACGCACGCCTATTTTAGGGTGTCAAATGACCCTTCGTGGTATATAAGGTATACCTTATAAAGAATCTTCCTCTGCGAGGAAACACGAATACTTATTCCGCTGTAAGTCGGAACGTCCTGTGTTTATTTATCGACTAATGATGTATGCAAGTATGAGTGTGTGTGTGTGTGAGGATGAGCGTGAACGCGGAGCTGTTATGGTTCTAGTTCTCAATAACATCTAATAGAACAAACATAGTGTGTACCGAATATCAAGTAAAATTGTCGTGGTTGATAAGTAAAACCTATCTAAAATCCTATCATTCTCGATAAAACATAATTTAAGAGAAAAACAGGAAGCGAGGAATCAAAAAATCGGATAATACGAGAATTTGCAGAAAGTCGATAAACGAAAGAAATAACAACGAATGTACGATGTATAAAGTAAATTTTGAACTACTAACTATAAACTATTAACCCATTGCACTCGAGAGGCGACTCTCAGTCACCATTTGATAGGATTCTAAAGATCGATGTTAATTAATATATCAAATTTAAAATTACCCAACGATGCGTGGAATATCGAAGTTAAATAATTCTACGTCTTAATTTGCATACGACTTTTTATTCACCGTTTAAAAAATATCGTCGACTTTATGGCAGAAAATCTTCGAATTACTATTTCTCTGTAACGAAAAAATCGTCGAATGCAAAGGGTTAATAACTAACATTTGACCCCACTTGGTACGTTTAGCGTTAAACTGTAGCTTCTGAGGGGGTGGAGACCGGTGTGCATTGAACCGGCCATTTTGTCTCCTAGTTCTTCCCTTGGTGACTCCATTCGCATCAAAAATCCCAGAAAATAACCACGAAACACCATGCGCGATCTCAAAAGCCCCAATGACATCGGATCACGAGGAGAAGTTAGAGAAGAATTGCAATTGCAATTGCAACGCGCAAGGTGGCCAAATAGACGGAGGACAGGAAACAAGGGGAACAAAAAGATAAACTCCGGGTCTTTTGCTTGGTGACTCCATTCCTATCAACAGTATCGTGGCGAAAATCCCAGAAAACGACCACGAAACACCACGCACGATCTCAAAAGCCTCAACGATCTCGGATCACGAGGAGGGGCGAGGGAAGAACTGCAATTGCAATTGCAACGCGCAAGGTGGCCAAATAGACGGAGGATAGGAGAGAAGGGGAACAAAAAGACAGCGATGTAACGGAGAAGCAGTGGCAGGATAATCACAGGGCGAACAGCCGCGGAATCGCGTGGATCAATCGACCGGGGCCATTCATTAAATCATAGAGACGCGTCGGTTACGCTCCGTTCCGCTCGTTTCTGCTCGACGTCGCCGCCGCCAATATACGAGCACGTTGCCCAATGAATAGGCCGTGTTTGCATAGGTCCCGAGGTGCAGCGCACGTTGTCAGGGATGCGAGTGACGAGAAGAGAGCGTAGAGGAGAGAGAGAGAGAGAGAGAGAGAGAGAGAGGGGGAGAGAGAGTGAACGGTCGCGCGCGCACGAGCGTTCACGATGGGGTAGGGAATTCGAAACGTCGACGAGAGAGCGAAATAGAGGCGGAAAGAAAGAAAGGAGGCTCCTGTGTACACTCAGCTGTCGGCCTGTTTTTACCCGCGTTCTTTCTAACCCTCTGGCCCGACACAGTCGATTCGAGTCCAGTCGATCCCGTGGAAATCGGGCTTGGTGCGAGGGTATCGTACTGGGGAAATTTATTCGTGATAAATAGTTGGGCTAAATAGTTGGGTAAATGGAAGCTGAGTGGATGCGATGGACTCGGGTTTGGGTTAGGTTAGGATCCCGAGGGTGGAGATTTCGGGAAACGGAGTGCCAATGTGTGGGATAATTAGGTGATTCTGGCTTGGTCGTTAAAAAGTTGGTGGTTCATTCATTTGGGTCCTGATCTTATTTTAAGATTCTCTAGATCTTGGTTAGAATTGATTTTTGGGGATGAAAACTTTTAGAGAGAGGATATGAGG
Organism: Eufriesea mexicana; assembly: GCF_001483705.2. Taxonomy (NCBI): domain Eukaryota; kingdom Metazoa; phylum Arthropoda; class Insecta; order Hymenoptera; family Apidae; genus Eufriesea; species Eufriesea mexicana. The sequence goes on along the minus strand of NW_016908236.1, from coordinate 200,089 downwards.
TAAATTCGTATTTAGAAAGTTGATGTTTGATTCATGTGGATCTTTGTCGTATTTTAAAATTCTGTAGGTCCTGGTTAGATTTGATTTTTAGGGGTGAAAAATTTGGGGATGGGGTACAAATACGTAAAGTAATTTGGTGATTCTGGCTTGGTCGTTAAAAGGTTGGTCGTTCATTTATTTGGGTCCTGATCTTATTTTAAGATTCTCTAGATCCTGATTAGAATTGATTTTTGGGGATGAAAATTTCGAGAAAGGGGGTACGAGGTAAATTCGTATTTAGAAAGTTGATGTTTGATTCATTTGGATCTGCGTCGTATTTTAAAATTCTGTAGGTCCTGGTTAGATTTGATTTTTGGGGGTGAAAAATTTGGGGATGGGGTACAAATACGTAAAGTAATTTGGTGATTCTGGCTTGGTCGTTAAAAGGTTGGTCGTTCATTTATTTAGGTCCTGATATTATTTTAAAATTCTCTAGATCCTGGTTAGAATTGATTTTTGGGGATGAAAATTTCGAGAAAGGGGGTACGAGGTAAATTCGTATTTAGAAAGTTGATGTTTGATTCATTTGGATCTTTGTCGTATTTTAAAATTCTGTAGGTCCTGGTTAAATTTGATTTTTGGGGGTGAAAATTTTGGGGATGGAGTGCAAATGCGTAAAGTAATTAGGTTTGGTACTTAAAAATTTATGTTTGATTCATTTGAATCTTACGATTCGTCTTATCTTAAAATTCTCTAGACTCTGGTTACTTTGACTTTCAGGGGCGAAAATGTTGGAAAATGGGGTGCAAATATATAAAGTAATTAGGTAATTATCTTGGTTTTTGAAAACCTGATGGTTGATTCACATGGGTCTTGATCCTATTTAACAGTTCTCTAAACTCGGATTAGAACCGATTTCGGGGGGACGAAAATTTCGAGAAATGTGGTGCGAATGTCCAAGATAATTAGGTGATTCTAGTTTGATTTTAGTCGAATTGGTGGTCGGCTAATTTCCATCTAGCTGTTAATTAATGGTCCTCAAAATATTCGAGTAGCTCTTCCAACCATTTTAATATTCAACAACAGTGGTATCAAACTCACGTGGAAACATGAGCCATGTAGTATACTTTTGGGGTGTTTACGAACCACACAAAAAAAAAGCTCTCGATGAAAAAAATATTAGCGAACATCACAATGCTTCATTTGTTTTACATTCTTCTCCCTTAATAAATCTATAAAAATTGAAACATATTTTTCTTTGTTGAATTTTATTTCAAAAATTTCGCAAAATCAATTTTATCCCCGGGGGTATTATTCTGAGATCTTATGAAATATAATATCCCGCTAAATATTATATAATAATAGTAATAATAATAATAATAATAATATTTCAGTTGATTCCGATTGCTTTGATTTTAATTGCGGCGGAGGTTCAGGGGTGGAGATTTGTGGAAAGGGTTGTGGAGAATTTTGGCTCTCGTTGGAATTTCGATATGGTGTTACAGGGTTGGAACGATACAAGGGAGCAATATAGGAAGAAAATAGCAGGATTGGTTATTATATTCATCGTGTAGCGCACATTGTCCTCGTCGACGTATCGAGATTGGGAATACATAATTTAATGAAAGGCTGCCCACTCGATTGATTGGACGGGCAACAGGAAATTTCGTTGTCTGGGCAATATTACGCTGAATTTTCGAATTTTCCAATGAGATACAATTTGCGTAAAGCGTTACATCCAAACAAAAATATTTAACGTGAAATACGAACTTAATGAAACAATTCACAGTAAAATCGACATAATCGCAATTCTATAATTACATAATAAGGAGCCAATGTAAAAAAGAACAATCAAAAAGGAGATAAAAATAATAAAAAGAAAAATGAGGAAGAAGGGCAAAATTCCAGAAAAAGATAAAAGAACCAATAAACAACAGAGAGAACCATAAAGGGCCAAAATAAAAGGGAAAAGGGTGGAAACCGTGTGGAAAAAAGCATTACATCCAAATAAAAATATTTAATGCAAAATACAAAATGAATAAAACAATTGGCAGTAAAATTGACATAATCGCAATTTTACAATCACGTAAAAATTAACAAAATATACAAGGTGATAATTAAAAGGGAGATAAAAATAGTAAGAAGAAAAATGAGGAAGAAGAGTAAAATTCCAGAAAAAGATATAAGAACTTATAAACAATGAAAAAAACCATAAAGGTACAAAATAAAAAGGAGAAGCGTGGAAAATTCATGGAAAAAGAAAGAACACGTGAATGCAAAAAGCAGATGTATGAAAGAACCCATAAACAACCAAAAATAACATAAAGGGACAAAATAAAAGGAAGAAGGGTGGAAAATTCGTGGAAAAGAGAAGAACACGCGAAAGAAGAAAAGCAGTTGAACCGTGGTTGGATTTATGCATACTCCAAGCCACGTATATAAGCAGATAAAACGAAGAAACACCGTGGGATTAGCGAAGAAACTCGCGAGCGGTGAAAAGCAAGGAAAATTCGCGGAAGCTCGCGGCTAGGAAGGGGGCGCGGAAGAAAATGAGGCTCCCGAACGAGGGGTGGTGGGAGAAAAAAAGAGTCGCGAGGGAGCTTCTGTCGAAAGCTGAACGATAATACTTGGCGGTGCTCCCTCGAACGCTTCGAGCGGGATAAAGGCTGGCTTTTGGGACGAGTGAGAAACGAATCGACAGAGGATGCGGCCGGGGGGTGGAAGGGTGAAAGAGAGGCGCCGCTTTCGAAGGGCGAAGAGGGACGGCTATAGCTTGTAAGTGAATTTTATTGCGCGATTATATTGAATCCCTCCGAGCCACCAGCCACTGTCAAACCCCACCCTCGTTGTTCCACCCCCGTGGAGAAGGTTTCATGTGGTGCTCAAACGTTCCACCAGGGTAATTCGAAATTCGCCCATGAAAAGTTTCGACTTTTTATTTTTTTCTCTCCTTCCCTTGGAGTATTTTCTCCTGTTATAAAAAGACAGACCGAGAATTATTTGTGGCTGATAAGAAGGGTAAGTTCATAATTAGGAGGTGGTGAATTGTTCAAGAAGATCCCTGTTTCATTTTATTCTTTTCCAAAACCTTTTACAATTCTTGAAAAATTTGTCAACTAAGTCGAATTGTTATACTTTGTTTGATTTTTAAGAATATAATAATAAACCTTAGGGGGTAACGAGCTAAATAAAGGATATATTCAAAAATATATTTATTAATATAAATTAGGATTTTTAGGATTAAAAATTAAAATTAAAATTAGGATTAGGATTAAAATTAATTAAATTAAAATTAGTGTTAGCAATTGGAATTTTTTAGACAGAGAAAACTAAATTTTGATGTAGGTATATCTCATATTTTTATATTATATATTTAATAAAATTTATAGATAGATAGATTAATTATAAAATATAAATATATTAACCCTCTGCTACCCTATGTTAATCTAAATTCGATATTCTATTCTGACTAATCTCTTTTAAGTTTAATATACGATCATCTTATATAAATAAACACAGTGATTATATCAACTTAGCTTCATTAATTAGAAAAATACAAAAATGTAGTCAGACGTTCAATATTATTTAAAAATATGTTCTCGATTATCTACCACTTGGAACAAAAACCTCAAAAAAGAAAAAGTTAAACAATATCTATATATCCATATATATAAAACTAAGAACACATATATGAAAAATACTAAAACTATACAAATTTTCAGTGTCCTCTAACCTAAAAATTCAAACCTAAAAATTCAATAGAATACCATTCGAATCTTAAAAATTTCTAAGACACTGAGGATGCTAGAAAAATATTATAAATGGTCAAATATCGATACAACCACTTGGAATAAAACCCTCAAAGAGTTAAAAAATATCAACATATCCATATATATAAAATTAACATAAAATATATATTAATCCTTTGCACAGAAAAATAATAATTCGAAGATTTTCTGTTATAAAGTTGACAATATTTTTAAAACGTAAGTAAGAAATAATTGCACAGAAAAATAATAATTCGAAGATTTTCTGTTATAAAGTTGACAATATTTTTAAAACGTAAATAAGAAATAATATGCAAATTAAGACGTGGCATTATTTTACTTCGATATTCCACGCATCGTTGGGTAATTTTAAATTTAATATATTAATTAACAGAGATATTTAAAATCCGATTAAATGACGACTGAGAGTGACCTCTCGAGTACAAAGGGTTAATAAACACCGTATACGAAATAAAGGCTAACAAAGTACCTCGGATTTTAATCGAACACTTAACGAACTAAACTCGTGATTAAAGTCGAGCCGGATAATGCCTGGTACACAATGACCTAAAGGAAAAGCATTAAGGAAGGAAATAACGGGGAATTTCGGTTGCACGCGTGAGCACCACTTTTGAATCTCGAGGGTTGCACGGTAGTTACCGCCGGCGGATACCAAATCGAAGCTCTTGCCCACAGGGATGTTTGCACGTTGGATCACGACCTCCATGGCAAAATTCACCATAGCAAAACCTTGCTATTCCCAGCGGCACGAGACTCACCTCCAAGGCCCGGCCTTTCTGCCGCTTCCTAGCCCGATATTTCGATGCCTTCGACCTCGCTTTTCTTCCTTCATCAATCGTTCCCAACGTACACACTTTTTTCCCGGTTTAATATCGTATTCCGCTTCGTGGAAATTCCGCGTGACAGTGATCCAAGCGAAGCAACCGTGTCTAGAAAGGGAAATTTAACTATTGCAAAGAAAATGGATAATTTCATAGACTCCGCTTGGCTTTGGAAAATTTTTCAGTCGTAGTAAACCTTGCATAGATGACGTCCATGATCTCAATTTGTGGTAGAGGACCTGGAAGAGTGACGAACGACTCATAGGCCTTTAGATAGCATCTCACAATTCTTAATCCCAGCATATCAGAATGAAAATTTCAATTAATACTTTACCCTACGCTACTACCATATTTTCTTTTTCTTTTTATTTTTGTTGGAATTGGAAAAATGACACTGCATTTTTATCTGTATTACTCTAATGCTTTATTGCTCACAATTTGGTTCTTATTGTACAAACGCTCTATATACCTTGTTCTATTTGCAACTAACGAGGACTGAGGACTGAGTACTGAATTATCGCTCTTTCCACTCCAACTACGGAAGCTCGTATCTACCAATTATATACATATAATTGCCTACACCTGGTTTTATGTTTTTATATTACCTGATTCCTTTATTAGTAAAAATATACCAATTTTGCATATACCAAATTTCTATGCAACATGGGTCTATTTTATTATCCGAAATCCTGTGCCGTAAAGAGTTAATTATCATAGTAGATCCTATCGGAATAAGATTGTTATTACAATATCTATGTAAATACTGCAATCTGCTTTTCTACTAGGTCTCAAAACTGCAATGATCGCTGTACTTACGGTATTCCGCGGAATATCATCCCTGACTTCCAACCATAAAAGAAAATCTCTATATACCTTATCCTATTCGCAACTGACTCAACTAACTAGGACTGAGGACTGAGTACTGACTTATTGTCGAAAGTCTTCATATATATACACATCGCTCTTCCCATTCTAACTACGAAAGCTCGTATCTATCAATTATATAGCTTCATCATCTGTGTCCATTTAAAAATATTTACAAGTATTTGTATAATAGTCAATAGCGTTTGTCTTCCATTTCTTAAAACGGCAAGTACTACAATTAACTTGGTGACATACATATGAGAGGTGTTATGATTCTAGTAAGTCTTTCGGATGTTCACGTCTTGATCTTGTAACTGTGTCCATGTAACAGTTCGTCGTTAGTGGGTTTGTGTGGATGTCGATTCCAGCTTTATGCTTTATGTTCATCAAACGAATAATTTCTTCCTGCACAGAGGGAACGTTTAGTGAACACTATCATATGAATTAAATAATTTTATTGTAGACTGGCGAGAGATGAGGAACACTAACAATGTATTAAGGCAAATGAGTTTGCGGTCTTACTTCTAAGGGAGTGCATGGAAACGTTTGGGTATATTCTCGAATCACGAGGGATAGCGAATGGCGGCATCAGGCCCAACGCGAAAGAACAAACGATAACGCCAAATCCTTTTGTCGGAATGTCTGTCGAATGATTGAGAAGGTAAACATGTCTACGAAAAGAGATAGATTTGGCTTTAAGCAAGGATGCAAGGATGCGAGGCAATCAGAAGAGAGTTGAGAATTGAATTGAGAATGACGAAGAATCGAGAAGACAGAAGTAGGCAGATTTGAGTTGAGACGTGTGAGAAATTTTATTTTAATTAAATAAAACCTGTTTTGTTACAAAAATAGAGTTATTGTTTGTTAGACGCGCAGATCTCTGTCTGCATAGGATTAATTTAGCCAAAAATCCTGAATTATCGATATAATTTAGTATTGTACTTCACGTCGTGTCTTCATTTTTGATACGTCTCCTCAGAGATGAGACTCTGAGTACCAATTATAAGAATCCAAACACTCTAGACTCGAAATTTATTATTCCAATGATAGATTCGAGTCTCCCATTCTGTTAATTAAAATATTTCCACGGAAAATGAAGAAAATTCGCTAAATTCTTTAGAAAATGGGACGAAGTATGGCGAGAAGGTGCAAAAGGGAAACGAATAGCGATATTTCGATGGCCAGAGATCAGGATCGAGCGAAATTAGTCACAGAGGCTCGCGCCTCATGACGAAGCAGTCTCTCGCGAAAAGATCTGATAGTTTTGTTCGGCTGAGTGCTCGTCTTATCCCCGAGGACAGGAAGAAGGAGGTTCCCGGGACGATCTTATTGGCCCTCCTTCAAAGAGGCAGCCAGTTGCTCCCTCGAGATGGCACAGAAGGGGAAAAAGATGGTCGAGTTGAATTAATTCCTCAACTATCGTTCCTCCGGTCCTTCGTTACGCCGGTTACGGACCAGCTTGAAATGTAATCGCTGCTCCTCGCTTCTTTTCATCCTTTTCCGCCGGCGACACTGCCGGCTCGAGTGTTTGGCTGCCTGTTCCTCGAGGATTTATCCGGCAACATCCTTTCTTCTCCTCCCCGTTTCTTTCCGAGCGAACAATTTTACAATATCGCTGGATTTCAGAGTTCGCAGAGGTTTCATCGTTGAATCGGTTAGCTATGGGCTCTGGAAGACTATTTGGTGGTCCAATGATCTCCTCCGGATCTAGGTATCTTTGGGTACAGACGAGGGAGACTTGGGTGCTTTGGAAATTTCACATTTGGGGAACAGGGTTTTGAGAAATTAACGCAACGAGCGAACAATTTTACAATATCGCTGGATTACAAAATTGCCGAGGTTTCATTCACGAATTTGTTAGCTATGGACTGTGGAAGACTCGATCCTGTGACCAATGATCTCCTCCGGATCTAGATATCTTTGGGTACAGACGAGGGAGACTTGGATGCTTTGAAAATTTCACGCTTGGAGAATTTATTTTGGAAAAAGGGTTCTGAGAAATTAACGTGACGAATGAATAGCTCGTTGACACTAATTTCCCTGTCAAAGGACGTCAAGTATTTCGGAAATACCATTTCCAGAATCAATTCTCTCAAAAAATCTATTTTCTTTAAAAGAATTGGGTACAATTGGCGTCTCATGAATGTCCCCTTCATGAATTTTCATTTCCATGTCAAATAGCATCAAAAAGACTGGAATTTCTCTTTAAGAAGTTCATTTTTCGTGATTCGTTCGAAACTAACGTCTGACAAGTACGTAACCATCTCCTGAATTTTAATTTCTATTAATTTTCCATAAAACGAAGCTCAGCACTGGTGTCGAAATTTCTGTAATAGTATAAATAATATCCTCTCGGAACCAAATTTAATGTTCGTAAAATAAATTTCGTAATGTACCCTCTGCATCCCCCGAATTTGCAAGCTACCCGACGCAACATCTTTCACCGTGCACCCTAACCTCACTCGACCCACCATGAATTTCTCGAAACTCGACTCTCGTTGGAAAAGAAACCCAGCCACGCTTCAGCCTTCCTCTCCACTCGACGTCCACCCAATTCCCTGTCAAATCCTCGGCTTCCGCCGCGTGGAATACTCGCCTGGGTCTAAAAGAGGGGCCAAGGAGGGGCGGTGGATTTCGTATGATTTTTAATAAACACCGATCAGACAGCCAGATGTACCGCACGGGTACTTGACTCTCGGCTGCACGGAGGAAGAGAGAAAAAGAGTACTCGCGGCTCGTGTACGGCTTTAACCACTCGATGAGCACAAAACTGACGGACGGACAGGCCCTACTGCTGCATCGAACATATTACGTTCGGAGCTCGTGGAACAAAGCTACGCCATTGTTTCGTGCCGTCAATAATCCACTTGCCGTGACTTCGAGGACCGGCCGGGGCGAGCTGGGGCCGGCACAATTGGAAAAAGCGCCGTGGAAACCGGGAAACCGATGCCCTACGGGGTCCATCCTACGGGAACGAAGAAAAGGGAAGACGACTTCGATTCTCTAGACCACCACGATGCTGAGCACGGATCTCTCCGTGATCCAGATGGATGAGATTCGCTTTTATTCCTGCCTCCGTGGTCGCGAGACGGATTTATGAGCTTTTTCCCGATCCGTCCAGTGATAGTTGCTGGAATATTTTTATTAAGTATCTGGTACATCTATGAAGACACCTATGACTGCTGTCACATTCGATTAATTAACTCCTATTGATACACAGTGGTTTTCCAAGGTATTTTAACGCTATACAAATTTTCACAGTGTACCCTAACCTAAAAATTCTGATTTCAATGGAAGTATATTTGTACTAATTTTGTCAACTAAGTAGAATTGTTATACTACCCTCGGATTTTAGGAATGTAATAATAAACCTTAGAAGGTAACGAGATAAATAAAGGATATATTTATTAATATAAATTAAGATATATGTCTGAATTTAAATATCAGAATTTTAAGTATTTCAAAAATAATAGCAATTGGAATTTCTTGGACAGAGGGAAATAAATTTTGATAAAAGTATATTTCCTATTTTTATATTATATATCTAATAACATTTATAGATAGATATATTAATTCTCTGCTACCCTATGCTAATCTGAATTCGACATTCTACTCTGATTAATCTCTTTCAAATTCAATATACAATCATTATATATAAATGATCACAATGATTGTATCATTGTAGCTTGATTAATTAGAAAAATACAGAAATAAAGTCAGACGTTCAATATTATTTAAAAATATGTTCTTGACTATCAACCACTTGGAATAAAATCTTCAAAAAGTTAAAAAGTATCTATATGCCCGTATATATATATCTGACATAAAGTATACATTAATAAATACCATTTATAAAATTTGAATTATGAAAGGTGATTATGAGTTTCATCCTAATCCATCGAGTGATAGTTGCAGGAATATTTTAATTAATCATCTAATACAACTATAAAGACATCAATAACTGTTAGGTTAGGTTAGGTTAGGTTAGCTCTTATTAATACACAGTGATTCTCAAATGTATTCGAACGCTATACAAATTTTCAGAGTGTACCCTAACCTAAAAATTCTGATTTCAATGCTAGTAAATTTGTACCATTCGAGTCTTAAAAATTTCGAAAACCCTGGGAACGCTAGAAAAATATATGGGGAATGATCGATTATCGATAGAACCACTTAAAATTATATTTTACGAAAACCTAAAACAAACATCTTCTATCCTCCATCCCTTAAAATATTTAAATCTGAATGGAATGTGAGCAAGAGAAAGAAATTAAAAAGTCAGCAAAATTGATAAAACTGAAGCAAGAAATTTGAAAAATTATGTTTCGACGAATTCTAACTTTAACGAGAGATCTCTATACTTCGAGTTGAAATCTGCAAGTTTAAAAAATGTAGAGAACACGAGAAAGGAGTTTGAAAATTTTGAAAGCAGGGGACAGATAGGTAAAATTAAAGTGAAAGTTTTTTGGGAGAATGGTTGGTGGAAATTTGGAACGAGGGTTTAACCTTTCGGATTAGGCGAGCTTGTTCGAGTTTGGAGGATCCTGCTAGAACGAGCAGGAAATTAAGAAACTGACGGGGTTTGGGTAGCAGAATGAACGCAGGAGGACAGTAATTGCATTTGAGTCTACTTTGGTTTCCGAATGTAGAGCACGAAGTACACACTTCATGACTTCGCAAAGGACTGCTTCAGTCCCTGTCCGTTTCGCTGGTACCGGTCTAAATTTACCCGTTACTAGATGAAGAACACGCGATTTCTGTCCATATTAGGGGATGAAAGAAAAGACGGCCCGGGAATTCTACTTTGATTTCGTTCATGAATGCCGGGCACGAGGCAGTGCCTTCGCTACGAAATAGGGGGCTTCTTCTGCTACCTTACTGCCCGCCTCCGGCAAGAAATCCCTCTCACCCGACCGGAACTTCCAAAATTCACTGACGAAATCTCGAAACGCTACCTTGAGAAATATTTGAACGAGAAATGGGAAAGGAATCTCTGGGTGGTCAATCTCTATGTTGCGAGAACAAGAGTAAAGCTCGACAATCTCAGTGAAATACGCGTTGTCAACATCGAATTACCTTTTTGACACAAAACTCTATTTCAAATTCTTAAATACAATCATCTAAGAATCGGTATTGAAAATTACAGATTAAAGTGGTCACCATTTACGCTGAAATCCAGTTTTGGGAAATTATTTGCTCGAGATAACGAGGGACATGGAAATTTTGATACCAGTAGCCACCAAGAGCCAAAGACTATGATGGAATCGCTAAAAATTGACAGGAAATGGCTGCCTGTCCCAGATTCACGGTATCTAGCTACCCCGACTCAGCGCGGAGATTAGCCTGTGGTGACAAGACGAGAAGAAAAACGGGAAATTAATTAACCGTGCGCCGAGGAGGAACGTCTGGTCCAGCGGATGCTGCAGAGTAAATATGGCGGGCGGTTAGATATCGGTCCCGGTCGAGGAAGGACTCTAAGCGGCGGCAATCGAATGATTAAAGGCGGCTTCGCCTGGTTGCGCCGGATAGGGCGAAATTCCCGACGGAAATCAGAGTCGCTGGCCATCCAGCCGTGTTCCCTCTTTCTAAGCACCGACGTACCAGCCAACCAACCACCCCCCGTCCTCCTTCGGGAGCTATCCTCAAAGCCAGCCGCTCCTTCTAAACCCTCCAGCATCCGCGTCCCTCTTGGCAAACATCGGGCTCCGCCACGGAATCCTGCGGATACGCCGAAGACGCGGATAGCTGGAGCTCAGGTGCAAGCATGAGGCGAGGGATGCTCGCGACTTCGATCGAGTATACCGCGAAACTGACTGAAAGACCGATTCCGAGGACCACTGACATTTTCTTCGCTAGTTCTCTGGTTTTAGGGCTCGCTGAATCCGAGAAACTTCCGAGTTTTGGGTCCGTGGTATCGTGAAAGGTAATCCTGGTGGATTGCACACTTACAGGGGTTAGGTTAGGTTAGGTGTGACGCTTGTACACTTACTCGGAAACGGTAGGAGTAACCCTTTGCGAATTTTTGTGTATTATTGTAGGGATATATCTTGATCGGCAAATATAAGGAATTGAGGATGTTGTTAATTCCAATATATTTTATTTATGAGCTAGAGAGACTTAACACTAGAACTACCGATCTTTAGTGGGCACCCAACTGTAACGTGCACGGATTATAGTCATTTCAAGCGGTACGATGAATATGAGTGAATATATTGGTTACAATTCTTTCATAATATGAGTTGATACCAATTTTATTCTTATAGCAGGTATAATGTGTTCGGTGATTGCAAAAAGGAGAATTCTGGGACCAGTCATTTTGACCGGTTTGGTAGTCCCAGTGTTAAGAATAAAATACAAACTAAAACGGTTAGACTAATTACGCAATTCACACTTGCACGTCAACCCTTTGAATTGTCACCGATTCGACAATCTTTCAATTCTCGTATCGTACTTTCACCAACAGAACTGGACAGTTCTAAGACAGCTCTTGTACCATCATTTAAACCTTGCACTCTATCTTCTTTCATACTCAAGCTTTCTTCCCCAATTACGCATTTCTCATAGCCTCGCTCTCGATGGGTCAAGTACCCTAAACATTCAGGTGCTTTTCTCTCTTTACTTGCATTCCATACAGTCATAAATATCCCGTCACACGTTTGACGGGAGGGTTGCTCCAATTATACGATGGTAACAGATTTAGTTAACTTATATTAAGACTGTCAATTTGACAGGTGCCCTTAGAAATAGGTATACAGATAGCGTCCTTAAACCTAGTATTAATGATGTTGTTAATTCCAATATATTTTATTTATGAGCTAAAGAGACCTAAGAGTAAAATACAAACTAAAACGGTTAGACTAATTACGCAATTCACACTTGCACGTCAACCCTTTGAATTGTCACCGATTCGACAATCTTTCAATTCTCGTATCGTACTTTCACCAACAGAACTGGACAGTTCTAAGACAGCTCTTGCACCCTCATTTAAACCTTGCACTCTATCTTCTTTCATACTCAAGCTTTCTTCCCCAATTACGCATTTCTCATAGCCTCGCTCTCGATGGGTCAAGTACCCTAAACATTCAGGTGCTTTTCTCTCTTTACTTGCATTCCATACAGTCATAAATATCCCGTCACACGTTTCACGCGTACTTCAGATGACACTCTAAACATACAGTCCTAGGTTGCTGTTTATTGCTCGTCAGCAGCTAGATAGGCCCAAGGGTACCTTTACACTAACTCTCACACTTACTATTCCTACATTATCTTATGAGATGCAATTGTGTATGTAGATTAGAATTAAAAGTAGGGATTAAGTGAACATAAGCATTTGACCAATTAGCTAAATTACGAAGGTGTTAAACCCAGTCAAGCGATTTCTGAGCTCCCTACGATTTTCTGACTTTGAAGCAAGTAATCCTGATTAATCTGGATATTGGTGACCTAGTAAACCCTTTGACTACTATGCCTAAATGGTACAGGGTGCCTAAATGCGTTTAGAAACCTTGATGATTGTTAAACTCTAAGTATGTACAGTAACAATTTACTAGAAAATAGAAAAATATAAATAATATCGTTTTGATATATATAATAGAATACAGTGTTTTGATTATTATTTGAATATACAATAATTACTCAGAAATGCATACCTAACAAATAGTTTCACCGTGTTTGGTGTACATTGCAAATGGATTCCTACCGTATGCTATGACTGATGCGTCTCAAATCGTAATCATAGGATTAATTTGACAATTTTATTCTGGAATATGAAATATCGATGTAGGAAATATCGTTAATTTTACTCTGGTATAGTAAATCTTCTCTTGTTCCAATAATATCAATTACTTTGGCTATAGATCGTATTAATTACCGAATCCTTTCGAGGCCATTCGTGACCGTGTCATGGTCCACAAAGACTGCTCGAAAATTATGCCAGGGTCTCCAATTTTCAATGTCAAGGTTGCAATTTTTCAGGAATCACCTGAACACCGCTGAACGTGATCGTATAGTGATTAGGAGCGATTCAAAGGTCGCGTGGAGTATTGGAAAGCGTCTGAATGTTGTTTCAAGATCGCTGAAGGTTATTCAAAAGTTAAGCCAAATACTTGGAAGGCCACTCGAGGTACATCGAACGCAAATGACTCCTTTCTGTGTGTACCGTGTAGAGTAGGTTTAATTTACACGTTTTGAACACGTCGTTTAGCTAGTTCCACGCGTCGGGGATGCAATAAATGCGGCAAGCGCAAATACTAGAGCAAGCAAACACACCGAGCCAGGGCTTGTAAAAAGTAAACGTGATTTCAAAATGCAATTTCTGGCAGATTCGATGAAACACAACGTTTTATTAGCTTGCTCTTTGTCGAAGCGTAAGCTCGAAATTAAAGCTCGGGGAAAAAAGGGATACACAAGCGTGGCTGAATTTCGGCAGAGACGAACCCACCAAGATTACGTAATGGAGGACTCAATTTGCAAATTACCTGGTCCAAACCGGGCATCTTTGAGCCACCAGTTGTAAGAACTTCATCAAACATTTGGAAAAAATATTCGCTCAATCTATGATATTTAAATATTATTAATCAAGGATAATTGGAAAAATTATTTTGCCTCAGGAACTTTCAATATCCATCAACGCCAAAAATATAAAGATTATCCTTTGCTCTGCAGAACCAATTATTTAATACGTAATGCATTAGTATATAAATCATATTATAAAAATTTATATTAATTTGGAAAAAGTATCCCTTCAATCTAGTATATTTAAATATTATTAATTAAGGATAATTGCCTTAGGAATTTTTAATATCTATCAACGCTGAAAAAGATGAAGAATATCCTTCGTCCTACAGAACCAATTATTTAATTCGTTATGCATTAATATATAAATAATATTAAAATTTATATTAGTATATAAATTTATTTCTATCCTGATAAGTTGTAACAAATTGTAAAATGATAAATATATGTAAAAAATTATTCCAAGTTAAATTTGGAATTATTTATTAATTATTTCAAATTAAACAACAAAATTAATTATTTTAAATTAAATTTCCTTCTCTGCCAGTCGATGCTTTATTTCTTTATCTATCTCCTATTAACAAATTATGTAATTATATTAATATAACAAATTTTTTCCTTTTCTTCCTATTTTTTCTTTTCCCAGAAAGAACAATGATTAAAAGAGGTTAAGAGCTCCTGATCTGATTCGAAAATTCTTTTTCCTTGAAATTAATAGAATTCCAGATTCAACCTATGAACCTAACTTTATTTCGTAAAATTAACAAAATCGGTATGAGAACAAAAGCAGATTGAAATACGTGAAACCAGTTGCATGGACGTGTCTAACGATGGAATGAAAATTTCTTGAAGAATCGCGTTATCCATGACCAACTTCCGGCGAACCACGTCAGCTTGTCTTGTTCCGGTGCCTTTCGTTATGTTCCTTTCCGGCGAATTTTGCGGATCGACTGATTGACGAAGGAAGAAGAAATCAAGATGGTGCGGAAGTCGATCCTCGTGTACGATCTGCTGAGGTCCGAGCAGCCGGAAGATGGCTTCGCCCAGAAAGAGATCGTCGAGCTAATCAGCAATAAGTACGACATCGCTCCCGGAAAGTCACTTCGGAAGCAGGTGATCGTGGCACTTCGTCGTGGCCTCGATTTTGGTATCATCATCAAGAAGAAGAATAAATTTAAGTGAGTATCTATTTGAAACTATCTTTGTTCCATTTATTCCTGATTTTTTCTACAACATTTTGCATTTACAAAAATATTTCCATGTTAATTTAGTAATAAGTAAATAAATCTACTAATTTTTAAACATTTAAAATTTAATGAAATTGAAAGATCTAGAAGAATAATGAATTTAAGGAAATATCTGTTTAAAACTATCTTGGTCCCTTTTATTCCTGATTTTTCCTCAAAAATTTTGCATTTATAAAAGTATTTCTATGTTAATTTATAATAAGTAAATAAATCTACTAATTTTTAAACAATTTAAAATTTAATTAAATCAAAAGATCTAAAAGAATAATGAATTTAAGCGAATATTTATTTAAAACTATCTTGGTCCTTTTTATTCCTGATTTTTCCTTCAACATTTTGCATTTACAAAAATATTTCTATGTTAATTTAGTAAGGAATAAACAAATCTACCAATATTCCGTGCTAAATTCACGATTTTTGAAAGAGTCTAATATTTAAACACTTTAAAATTTATTTAAATTGAAAGATCAAGGGGAATAACAAATTTAAGTGAGTATCTATTCAAAACTATCTTGGTTCCATTTATTCCTGATTCTTCCTTCAAAATTTTGCATTTATAAAAGTATTTCTATGTTAATTTAGTGACGAATAAATAAATCTAGCAATATTTCGTGTTACTTTCGCAATTTTAAATCAGTCTAATTTTAGAAAAATAAAAATCTGCTTAAATTCGAAGACTATCTGACGTTTTCTTTCAACAAAAACAGATTCGCCTCTGACAGTGCAAGGGTGAACGCTATAAAACGCGGAACTACATCACGGAGGACCAGTAACCAGTCGAGAAGTAAAAAGACCGTTAAGAAATCGACGAAAACGAGACAAGGGTCGAACAGCACGAAGACTACAAATCGCAACCAGAGACGGTCGATACCGGCACCAAAATTGCCAAAGTCGTGGGTACCTAGCAAAAGGAACCTGGCTGACGAACCCGTGTCGAAAGTGAAGAAAATTTAAATCCACTGTGTCGTTTCCACATCCTGATGTCCTTTTTGTAATTTTATCCAGGTGCTCTTGAAGTATGTTCTAATAAATTTCTCGTCTATTTTTATATCCAGTGACTCGTGATTGTCATCCATCTTCTAATTGAATTGTAAATTTGAAATTACTTTGTACTCGAAAATTGAGCTTATGCCTTAAAATTAAAATTAAACTACTATGATCTGCAATTATAGCTCGCACTTTAAACGACACCTGCCTTTCATTATTAGAATCCTGTATTGTAATTACTACGAATTATCATTACTGTGAACAGTCTATTACGAATTATCATTACTCTGAACAGCTGATCACGAATTATCATTGCTGATGATTATTACCGATTGGCAAACTCGACAATAATAATTCTCATTCGATTCTCAAAGAACCATTTCTCCACTCATCTCTCACTCCTTTGATACCAAGTCTCCACCTACAAAATTTCACAAGAAAGCAAGGAAATTTACCAAGAAAAAAGAAATTGCAAAATCTGGAAACCGAAAAGGTCGATCGAAATCCGTTCCCATGAAATCCACCTTCCGCCTCCAGGACCCAGATCCTGTTAGGCGAAACTGTTTCAAACGGAGCGACCAATTCGTGCACTAGTAATCTTTCTAGTGAAATGATCGAAATAGGCACAATCTTGTACCTTGGGAACAGTTCAGGCTCCCACTGACCGTTCGTCGATTGGACACAGCCACTACGTTCCTCCGATCATTGAAAGGCTGAGCCTCGAAGGCTGACCGACGATTTTCCAGCGAGTTTTCACATTCTGGTGGAAGTATTGCGCAAAACCAAGCCGGATATACCATGAAAATCGCGTGGAATCGGCCGAACGAATCGTTTGAGACGTCTTCGAAGTTGGAAGCACCTGTTATCGAAGCTGCGATTACGGAGAAGCTGGGATTCGTGTTTCCAGGTGCTGGGTGTTGCAGATCGTAGAACAGAAATTTTCCGAGCCTAATCACGAAATTCTAGGATTTAAAACAATGTCGAGGTTCTCCTATTTTTCGCGTTATTCGTAATAATTTAGTTTCATTTTTAGCGAATATTATTAGGCACCAATTATACGATGCATAGCTGACATGTCTAACTGGGTTTTCGAAATTTGATTTTCAAGAATTTCGTCGCAAATGATCGTGAAATTTTATTTTGCATTGATCTAGTACTTGGTGCTATCAATGATAATAATTTTATTTTATGTTTTATTATTATTATTTTGTATTTACACGTCCAATGCACCCCCATCCAGGTAATTTATATATCCAATCGATACGAATTAAAATTCCATGGATAATTTACAGAAATTTCTTCTCAAATGATCATAAAATTTCATGTGCAGTTATATTGGTGTTCGATTTTATGGACAATCATTTTTTGATTAATTATCCAGTTTCATTGACCTAACTTAACCTAACCTAATCGGTGTTCCAAGGTTGATTTGAGTTGATTTGAGTTGTCAGAAGTGCCAGCAGATTGTTAGGGTACAATAATAAGTGGACGTACAGTCGGCTACCTGGTCTTTTGTTCAAAGATTGCACGAAGGCTAATAGATTGATCCTTGTCGAGGGTCGATACCCAAAGGGCGACGAGGTGTGCCTGCAAAACTGCGGATGACCACCATATGTTCGCTCACGAGCAATCTGTCAGCCATTCATGATTTAACTGTACGGTAATCGCAGGTTCTGTACTTAATCAGGGTATTGGCGTGAAAAAAGGGACGAATTCTTCGTGGAAATGTTACAACCAGGCTTATTTCACTGCGTTTCTCAAAACTGGACTAATAAAGTTGATTGAAAAGCTGAGGTAGAAGTAAATGGACATCCGTTCCACATACCTCTTCTACGACTAAAAGTTTAACTTTAATTTCTGAATATTTTTCATGAAATTTCCCTGACAGATCTCCAGAATTAACCAAATAAATCATTGAGGAAAAATATTGATTCCGCATTCAAGATGGCTGAATTGTCACCTCGATAAAAATATTTGAAAATGTTATTAGATTAGCCAGGAATTAATTTCGATATTTTTAGAGTAAAATAACAGTCGTTTCATTTGAAATTAAAAATAATTTTTCCGAATTTTGATATATAGGGTGTCCCAACAACAAGAGCACAACCTGAAAGAGGATGATTCTACATGTAGAAACGAATCCAACAAAAAGAATAAAATTTTTACATTCGTAGCTTCACTGTCAAGAAAATTGACATTGAATATCCGCCATAACATAACCATTCATCATCCTAATTAAAATAAAATTAAAATAGATGTATAATTTTAATTAACGTAACATTGTGCTGAAAAATAAGGGAGTACTATCCGCTGTAAAAATTCGATACAGCTTATTAACCTAACCTAAAAGTTGACAACAAAATCTATCCAATAAAGCCATTAAACAAACATCAATTTTGATCGATCAAAATGAAATTCTTCGATCTCGTGTAGAAGGAAGATACAAATAAAAGGAGGTTAACAGAAATAAAATACAGGTTCGAGAAGCAGACGATGATAAACGGAACGCCAGTATAAAATTCTAACCTCAAAGACTCTGGATATGCATTTGAATAACGTCTGGCCCATTGTCTGCCGGGAACCGAGAAAATATTCGAATTGGCGGAGAAAGGTGGAAAGCGTCGGTTTTTCTATTCAAACTCTGGAAAAATTTTATTGTCCAGCAATCAGGCACTATTTAGGGGAACCTTTCCCATTTCTTCACGGGGGACCTCGCATCATGGAATCTTTGTTCCACCGTTTTCGAAACACCTTGCGACAATGAGGTCTGTTTAATATGCCACCCGACCTGAAAGAAACGCGTGCCGCAGGTGTTTCACCTTTCGATTCGATTTTTCAACGGAACAGACACTCGCTCTGTCTCTTCACACGTGTCGCCGAGCGAAACGCGGAGGATCCACTTCCGGTTCTCACGGAAGAACCGTTTCCGAGCCGCTCAAAGCTCTTCGTCATTGGATTTTCACGTGTCTTTGATTACCGTAATTACTATAATTAAATGACTATATTTTATGCTTGAAATATGGCGGTCTCAAAGTCTCAGAGATTTATTAGACAATATAAACATCGATTTATTCGCGTCGTAATGGGCCAAATTCGTGAAATTTATATACCCAGTGGTGAAACTTTTATTATATTTTTATTATATCATCCGATGAAACTTGGAAACCTTTATAGAATTTTACTCGCTAATTTTCCAATAAGAAACTTCTGAGAAATTACTATAAATCGTCAAGGACAAAATTAAATTTAATTATGGAATTAAACAATCCTCTACCATCGGATTCGATATAGAAATAAGAAATGAAATTAAAAAAGCTATAGGGATCTCCTAATGTACCCTTGAGAATTTTAAATAAAATCCAAAAATGATAAATGATGGCCAAGAATCTCTCCACGAATACTCTGAATATGTGTGATAAAGACAATTAAAAATCGTATATTTTTATCAAGTGTGTCTAGGAACACTGTACATTTTAATCAACACAACAAATGAATTCCAAAGCTGCTAGAAATCGACACCAGCCCGAGCACACCCGCGATCACGCTCGGCACGCACTCGATGCCACTCGATTCCGGCGATAACAGAAGAATCTCACCCCCGTGTGTATCAGCGGGCAAAACGGTTTCGCGAAAACAAAAAGAGGGTCGTGACAAAGAGGTGGACGATCGTAAACGTCGATAATCGGCCCGATAGAACGATTGCATACGTGTGGTTGGGGCTTGTGCGAGGCTAAGTGTGCGTCGAGGGTTGGTCGACACAAAGACTGGCCTCGCGTCGTCTCGTGTCGAGCTAATTAGGAGGTTTATTGTTACGAAGGAGGGCCGTTCTATTGGCGTCAAGCGTGATATATTGCCATCTTTCCTCCATTCTTTTCCAGTTTTCATCGGGCCTAGTTAGGCCAGCGTGACGCTGGCGCTGTTAGATATGGCACGGCCATTACTCGTAACAGCTCGGCTGGTGATACGTCGTAATGACGAGGGATTGATCACGTTCGAGGACAGATTTCCGAAATTTTGGACACACTGACGATAATTTAAATATTTCCCTTACGATTAGCGTCGTTTGGGTGACGGGATTCGAATGTGACACAAGAGCTTTTGGAAGGATCTATTAGTTACAGGAAATAGATGACGACTGCCATTAATGATATATCAACGAGATAAATTGATTAACTGGACAAAACAAAGAATAGAGATTTATTTTAGGTATAGAAAGTTAGGATTCGATCAATTATTTTATTATAAAATTTTCAAAAATGGAATTGACAGATAAGAAATAGATGACAATTGTCATTAATGACATACCTACGCAATAAATTGACTAACTGCACAAGACAAAGAATAGAGATTTATTTTAGGTATACAAAATTAGGATTCGATCCATTATTCTGTTATAAAATTTTGAAAAATGGGATTGACAGATAAGAAACAGATGAAAATTGTCATTAATGATATATCAACCTAATAAATTGATTAACTGCACAGAACAAAGAATAGAGATTTATGTTAGGTATTCAAAGTTAAGGCTAGATCAATTATCTTGGTACAAAATTTTGAAAAATGGGGTTAATCAGCTTGACCCATGAATTGTGGCTCTGTTAATGAAAGTATTGTAAAATATTTAGAAGTTCTAGTCCGTATCTGTAAATAATTATCCCTATTAAATACAAGTGATCCTTATATCATCTCGAAGAAACGAAGAAAAGATCAGTCCACCTATAATTATTCCAGTAAAATTGAAATTTCCAGTATTCCTAGTACTCATAGCTAGGCCAACGTCAGGCCCAATTAAACAGCTCTATTTCTACTAGAAATATACCAAGGAACGTTTGGAAAACCTTCGAAAATCGTGAAGAATTCAGGTATGTACTTAGGCATTACGGAAACCAAGCGAATTCGGTCAAGATTCTTGAAAAACAAGGTTACCAGTGACGACCGGTGTGGTTTCGACAGAACAGGTACCGAAACGAGCATAGCCTCCCCGCAGGCTGCCAGAAACGCTGGAATTCCACGGTTAGGAACGTGAAATGGATAACGCGAGCACGGTAACAACGCGTTTCTTGTGGCGAGCAACGTCTGACATCTGGGCCGACGTTATCTCCGCGTTATCATTTTTGAGATTAGCCTTAGTAGTCGCGCGTTTGCTTTGCACCGTGCTGCTTTCTCTGTGTACCCTGGCTGTATCGCCGTCCTGCCACACTAAACGCCCTTCCTTCCACGGACTTTAAGCCGCATTCACAGAGGATCGTGCGAAAAGTATCTGGCAAGAACTTCCTGTCGTGGTTCATCAACGGTTCCCACTGTTTCCCGACCTCCGATCTCTCCATTTTCCCCTAGACTTCGCCTAATGTGCCTCGACCCTTCCAACATATTTCCCAATTACGCGTTTTTAACATTTTTTAAAATAACTTTTTACTATTTTTCTTTTACAGATCGAGGGTGACATGATTTTCTTTGATATAAATTCTTAATTTCCTATATTTGAGAAAACATACTGTCAATGCTGTGTAATAAATTAATCACTGTTTTGGTGTCCAAAGGTTTTCCTAATCTGCCTAATTTTCCACCAGAAAATAGCCTTTAACCTTTAGCCTCTTAACCTCAAAACTGTGGTAATGGTTACATAGATTTTTAAATATATATGTATTGGAACGAGTGGAACAAGTATACATGGGATGGAAATATCTAATGAATTCAGGTTATTATGATAAATGAGTATGCGTGTAATGATTGAGGTGTTATGTGAATTGTGTATGTGATTTGGCATATGTCAGTTGCAATTGTGTATTAATAGTGAGAAAACGTATGAGCATGTGATTGTGATAAATTAATTACATTTGAACCCAATATTTGTGTTCGATAATCTTTGTAATTCAATAAATAATTGTTCTTATTTTAATTAAATTTCATCCACCACTGACAAAAATCACCTTATTTGTTTTTCTATGGGTTAATTTTATAATTTGTCCCTTGGAATTTTAAATTATAATTGGAATTTTAGGTTCTGTCAAATTTGGGATCTGCCAAAGTCTCTGGTTATGTATGAGAGGACAGTTATATCGATTGAATGTTTGTTATTTCGGATTTTTGTAACGTGTCCTCGGAAGATGGGCGTGCCGGGCGACAATTTACGTGTGAATCGTGCTTAAGGGCGAAGAAGGACGCGACGACGTTCACGCGCATCAGCGAGACCAAGAAGAAGACTATCTGGTAGATTTTCCGGCATGAGAATGCGATAGCGTTCCTGGCTGAGCAAACACGAGCGCTCGTGAAGGGCCACGGTTGCGTTTAAGCAATTGAGGACACGGCTTGCTCGTGAGAATTCTTCTTAAGTATCGTTTAATAATCGGCCAGTGATAACCAAAATCCACTATCTGGAACGGCACTCGATAAAATGCCACGGAGTTAAGAACCCACGGTACGTTCGTTTTCGCGATAAATCGTTGGAGCAAGCGACGATGATAATGGCTAGGGAATTTTCGGATTTTTGCAATTAGGCGGAATACCGTGAGGGATTGTCTCGGTTATGGCCTTTTATAGCGACACCTGACACCGGGGAGGGTTGAACGCCGAATATGGACAACCGAATGAAACGGCACCTCTGTCCGATGCCATTATAATTTCTATGTGTACCATATTATTCATTATAAATTCCTAATATTTATTTTATATTTGTTATCCGCGCTGCTCTGTTGGCATTGCAGTTCTTTAACAACGAGTAGCAGGATGTTCCGTTAAAGCAAATCCTCAAACATGGCGCTTTACGTTAAAATATCTCGATACCTCTATAATTCCCGTTTTATCGTTAATCCTGTAGCTTCGTTCCCGGAAATTTTATTAAATATTCCAGTAATATCTACTTCCTTCAAAATCACTCGCGAATAACCTATAATTTTCCAACGTTGTATTTTTAACTAACTAGTTCAAAGGGGTGTTTAACGTGTACTCTCGTTATTCCATTGTTATTATTATTTCCTTTTTCCTTTTCATTTATGGGGGTTTAATTTTGTATCGACTTCGAAATTTGGTACAGTTTCTAGATTTCTTTTTGGTGAATAAATTCTATTATACAGTCGAATATTTTCTGGGCAATTTAACACTAGATTTACTATCTGTATACTTATTTCCATATATTTGACACCCGTCAAATTGACAAATAAAGGAAACCACGTGTCTTTTTTCTTAACGATTAGTTTAATTTAAAAACAATTACAATGTTAACAGTCTTAACCCTTTGCACTCGACGACTTTTTCGTTAGAGAAAAGTAGTAATTCGAAGACTTTCTGTCATAGAGTCGATGATATTTTTAAAATGGTAAATGATAAGTCGTATGCAAATTAACCCTTTGCACTCGAGAAGTGACTCTCAGTCACCGTTTGTTTTAATGCTATAACTTAAACAATGAATGATGATAATTATATTAAGAACATAGAAATAGAATTATTTTACTCGTTCGTTTCTCACGAAAATTCAGGATTTTCATTTTTTAATTGTAGCATAAAGAGTATCAGTGAGCTTATAAAAATCTAAGGACAGCTTCGAATTGCATCTTCGCAACGAAGAAATCTTCCAGTCCAAAGGGTTGAGACATAGAATTATTTTTCTTCGACATTGCACACATCGTTAGGTAATTTTAAATTTGATATATTAATTAACGTCGATCTTTAGAATCTGATTAAATGGTGACTGAGTCGCCTCTCGAGTGCAAAGGGTTGATATAAGTTGAGTCAAATTTATAAGTCAAATTGACGGGTTCCATAAATCTAGTGTTAAAAGACTCGTGAAAATTTAAGAAATATTCATTCCCTTCCTTTTTCTTTTTAAGTTATAATTTCTTTCTTGAGATTCTTTTAAACTCTTTGTATTAGATGTTTGTGGTTTGCCTTTTAAATAATTTATATCTGCTTATTATTGCACGAATATTTCTCGTTTAACTTGTCTTTTATCAGTATTCGAGACTGTAGAACGAATCGTTCGTTCCTCGTAAAACCTAAAATCCTTTTGACACACGATACACCGAGTTCTAAGATATTAGCTTCCTAGGACCTCCGAGAAACTTCAAAATCCTGCCAAACAGAGTAAAGCAGATATTCCGAATCACCCAGCCAGTCTCACAGTCCCGAAATCTTTGCTTACCGAAAACTCCTGACCAGAGGTGACTCACGTCCTCGAAAATCCTCTGAAACGCGTCTCCACTCGATTACAAAACCCCCTGCACACCAAACAGACCTTCAAATTTCATCGTACCTACAGTGAAAAATAAAAAAAAAGAGAGGAGAGGGAGAAAAGAGGAAAAAAAAAAAATACGAGGATTGTTTGCTCGGGGATAGCTGCTGGTCGTGGATCGAAGCATCGCGTTGGCGTTTAGCAGATCGTCGACAGATTTTTAACATGTAACATTCGCCATTTTTACAGTTCCGCGAAGTAAATATTAGAGCGAGCTCTGCCATGTTCCACATCGTTTCCGCGTGAAAATCCAAGCGGGAAACGGAAGCCGATTGTTGCACGATCGCCCGGGAAAAATATCGCTCGATCGCGCGAATATAAGCCACCGGCCACTCCCCGTTTATTATTCTCGAGCCCACTCATCGTACAATGCACGCTCGAGTAGGGCAACCTGTTCCTTTTAGATGGTCTTGCACGATGACGAACGTAAACTCTTGCGTACGTGCGTGTTTGTGTGTACATTGGCACCTGGAAGTTAGGCTTCCAGTGTGCAGACGAATAATTCTGGCACTCGGTGCTGGACGTGTGAACAAAGTCCACGAATTCTTTTCGAAATGGAATTTTTATTTCGTTGCTAGTGCATGGAAATTATTAAAGTTACTAGGACCCCTTCCACGTGGTATTTCCTCCTTTATAACTACGACGAATAATTATACTTAATAATATATTTAATTGTAATAATACTTATGCAGTAAATACAATAGCTTTTAGAAGGAGTGTTATACCTTGTTGTTAAACAGTATTTCTTTTGAAAATTTTTACCGATATTTTTTATACTTTTGTATTATATTTCAGTTGAATAATTTCTCTCGATACTTCTCTGAACTATAGTCCAATTTGTCTTGTTTGTATGTTAACAGTCAATATAATTTAATCTTTTGCCCTCAGTCGCCATTTAATCAGAGTGCAAAGATAGATGTTAATTAACATATCGAATTTAAAATTACCCAACGATGCATGGCGATATCGAAATAAAATAATTCTACGTCTTAATTTCTATACGATTCCCTATTTACTTTTCGAAAATCTTCGAATTGCTATTTTTCTGCAACGAAAAAGTCGCCGAGTGCAAAGGGTTCACAAAGACATGTCAACCTAGACACGTTACTAATTAGAAATATTCAGAAATGGGGTGAAACTTGGCACAGCATTCTAAGTACCACCTGGGCTGCAGTGTCAAAGGGTTAATTTTAATACTCGTTACGTATGAAAGTCAGAAAATCAGATTTCTCAAAGACAAATTCCCCAAACCAGAAGAAAGTTGATAAAACGACACTACTTGAACGATTATCTATTTCTCTGGAAATCATTCGCACGAAAGTTTACCAAAGCTGGAGAGCCAGTTAAGCTAATACACCGGAAGCAGAAGATCGTACTAGCACGTTGTCAGATCGTGCAAACACAAACAAAAAACTTGGACATTGATCACTTGCCACATTGCCGAGTAACATGGTATCCCCGGGAACCTAATCCTTTAGGAAAGACACCGACACCTAAGGATAAGCTAATATACTTTTCGATCGCGTCTGTTATTCCACTGGCCCATCAAACTTGCTCAAACAGCCCTGGAGCACCCTAACGACCACTTTCCCGATCACTGATCGCGATTCGAAAAAGAACTCGCATTCGTACCCCTTGGAACTCGAGGAGTCGGCCGGACAACGGGCGGCGAGCTCCGATCCGGAAGCGGAGGGACGAAGGAAGAGACAGCGACGGAAAGAGGGTGGCGGGAAGTGAGAGAATGCACGGCGACGGGGTGCGATGACAAGGAGGCGCGGAGAAAGAGAAAGAGAGACACGGATCAAGGATAGTCTTTGCCAAATACCAATATTTGCGACCGCCCTGTTGGTACCTCTGCTCGACTCGACCTGACCCGACTTAACTCGACCGATCCGGCCGCAACTCGACTACGACTCCCTTCGTCACCCCTTCTTCTCGCTGACTATCGCGGCCTCTTCTCGATTATTCCGCGGCAGAAAAACTCGTCCATCTCCCTCGTTATCGTCTCCATCCCCACGTTTGCGCTGATTCTCTGTCATCGATGCGCCTCGATTCTGGCTAATAGGTCTGTTTTACCGACAGACCGAGGATCAATGAGGTGGCAGACGTTTGTCGAAGCTTTGCAGAGACGTTTTGGGAGAAGTGTTGGCTCCAGGCACACCTGAGATCCACGTCGAGTGGTTTTGAGAAGGAAGTTAAAGGATTGGGATAGAAAAATTTCATGGGGTGGATAATTTATGTTCCTCTGAACCGTGTGAATGATAGTAAAACTATTATAGATGGATACCAGCGAAAAAGTAGGCTAGGAAATGTACATGCACGCGTGTGTGCGTGCAGGAAGAGATAGAGTCTGTCATAGAACGTCTATTTGATGCTGTTGCGAGATAATTATAAGATTAGTTACACAGTTGGAGTATTCCAGGATTTATCTTCGGAACGATAACATTCCTGTGTCTATATTACCCTGGATTATGGGTTGCTTCAATAATATGCTCATATCTCAGCATTGGTTACAAACGTCTCTCTCGCTGCTAGCAGTTGTTGTTTAAAATAAAATCCATCAGCCCATATCGCTAATAGAATAGTATCAAACATGGAGGATAGAAGAAAAATAGTAAACTCGCGTCTCTGATCGCAGTTATCTCGTTATTAATGGCGTAGGACAGCTCTCCGGGTCGTTTGGCAAACGAATAAATTAAAGCTCCACCTGGCTGTACCGGGAATATTTCAAACGCTACTCTCAGAGCTACCAGAAGCAGTGGAAACACGGGAGACAGCAACGAGCCACCTTGGCCCAGTTGTTCATCCATGACAAATGCTCGCAACAAAATCTTCCCCGTCCAGTCCGTCGATTCGAGCCTCGCAACCCCTCTACCTGCCCCTGCACTTATGCATGTTCATCAAAAACCGTCCACGAGCCCGTCCATCGTCGATCCGTCGAAAAACTATCGTCGAAGCCACTGCGACAAGCCAGATTGATTTCGGGCGTATGCGGATCGTAACGTAGCCCGATTGGCTTCTCGCCCGAGGGCACGACGAGCACAGGGGCAAACGCAGGGGTTGGAGAGAGAAAGACGGTCATAGACGGGGGCAGTGGCAGTTATATTACGCGGTGTGTCGCGACTGTCGCTGGTGTCGGCACATACCGGGTCGCGTCCGATGCAATAAATAATAATTAGGCGCTAATTAGCGGCGGCCATGTTGGCCGCCGGCAGTTGTCGGGGGTGGAAAGCGATGCCAGCGGAGGGAGTGGTGGAGGCCGGTTTAATCACGTCACACACGGACACACCACCGTCTACACACACATCCTCGTCCATGCCTGTCTCGATGTACCACGCGACCAACGCACCATCATCCGAGTATATGCACACGTGCATCCGTGTGGGTATGTATATACGTGCTTCTATATACGTGTATGAACACATATGTGTGAAAACGAGCTGGAGAGAGAGAGCACGCGCACGCACACACCGCCGCTTGTCCCGGACATGTTGACGATGTAGGGGCTAGCCCGTGCGGTCGTACGATAATACAACGAGCACGAGGGTGGATGGCGGAAGCGACGGGGGTGGGAGAGGAACGTGGACGTTGGATGCTGGATGCTGGATGGTGGATGCTGCCCGTGGGATGGCGGTGCACGAGGTGGTCGATTTCACGCGGTCGATCGCTGAACCCGCAGCTCCACCCCCGTATGCTCGCGCTCAAGCCCATTCAAAGAACCTACGAACTGGGGTCGTCTTCGTTGGGTCCGCGAGACCGACCTTTCAACTGCGATTCCCTGCTTTTTCTCGCAGTTCTGATTGGGTTTCGGGAGGATTGGTGAAGAAAGCAGGGGTGAGACGTGACAGGTTCGTCTCTAGTTTAAAGCCTAGTCAAAAAACAGGGTAACCTGTTAGGTATAGGTTTAGGCATACGTTCTCGTAGAGCTTGGTCTGATCCAAGAGTTATAAGGTATGTGAAATAGTTATAAAATCCTAATTTGAAAGCAGCACCCGGTAGAAGATCACTAGAATCGCGTTCATTTTATTAAGATCGGTATTTCGGATTCTATCACTTATGTGCACACTTGACATGTCACACCTATTTCTCTCAAAGTATTCTATAGAGGTGAAACGAATTTTATCGAGGGACAAATTTGTAAAAGATTCGCAGAGTGTTTTAAATATCCGATTCTCGAGATAATTTCGCGTGTGCTTAACAATTTCACTTAACGATTTGAAATAAAAAGGCTCGTTTGCCTGCAATTTCGGGGTATTTAATTCCCCGGATTTACGGCGAGAAATTAACCCTGCAAATATTTGGCTTACAAACATTTTCGGTATCTAGATCCATATCACCGCTTCCTCCGATTCGGCGTGGGAAAAACGCAGTTTTAATTTCGATAATAACACCGTGCTGTATCGAGCCGGGAGGATATTCCCGCTCGTGCCTGTGTGCGGAATTTTCCGAAAAAATTCCCGGTCGGTTTAATCCGTTTCGCCATGGCGGAGGCGGGCATTAGTCGGCGACGAAAGGGAAAAAGGAGAGCGGCGACGCAAAGGGGGTTGGGGAAGAAAAAAAAAGAAGCCGCAGAGGGGTAACATCTCCGCGGGTCTCTCCTCTCAATATTCATGTGTAGACGTTATCGCGCGCGGGAGAGTTTAACCTGTTATTCCGAATAGTTTGTTTGGCTGTCAACAGAGTCCTTTTTGAGAGTGCCTTAAAGGGCTCGTTAAATCACCACGGACATTTTCGCCTTTTACCTGCAAATTTTGCGGAACTCCTGTCAGCCGAGTTTCCTCAAATATTGAAATTGGCTGCGGTTCCCGATGCGCGTCGCATTCTTCGAAGCACCGGGCCCAACCTACCGGAAGCGCCGTCGAAAAGACGAAGAGGGTGAAACGAGGCGTTCCGTACCGACCTCGTTCGTTCGTTCGTTCGCCGACGCTCCCGTCGCACCTGTAAAGTCACTTCATTTACCCTCCGGAATAGGAATAGAATGCCCTCGAAACGCCGCGAGAGCGTTTAAGGGCTCGACGGTGCTTGTCAAAGAAAAATACGCCGTGTCCCGAAACACGTGTCTCGTGATACGCTCGTTAAACTGTAACCGATAGGAAGAAGCTTTTTCCCCGGGACTTTCTTCTCTTCAACGTTCGAACACGTTTTATTTTCCATTACCAGAGCAATTGTCGATACTTCGGCAGACGAATATACTCTCTGCTCCATTACGTATATCGGGTGTTTATTACGGATTATTAAACGGAATTAATTATGGAAACTAAGGGAAATATTAAATTGGAACAATTGGATTTTATATTGGAATTATACGTACACGTGTACGTGGAAAGAATTAAAAACTCGAATTTTATAATGAAATACGGAAAATTGGGAGCTTCTGAATGTTACCGTGTATAATATTCAATATATCATCCTTTTCTTTCAATTTCAAGCAGATAAGCCACTGGAAAGGTACCCTTAAAATTATGTCCAAAATTAAAGGAAATTCTTATGGTATGTCAGTACGAATAGGGGTACGTGATTTGATTCAGATTTCATGTCCTCGGTGGTAAATAATCGAGTCTGACAACGACACTGATTTAAATACAGCAGTTTGATGTCATTGACAGCGGAAGACAGAAGAAAAAATGTACTTCAGCTATCCTATCCTTCATCGTATGTCTAATCAAAAATAAATATATATCCATAATTTCCTACCAACCCCCAGAGTCCAAGAAAATTACATCAGTACCTATTACAGCCTCTCTATATTCAAACTAGCGAAACAGAGTCTCGAAAAATTTGACAGAAGGAAAGAATGTACTTCAACTATCTTATCCTTGATCGCATGCCTACCCAAAAATTAATATATATCCGTAATTTCCCACCAACCCCCAGAGTCCAAGAAAATTACACCAGTACCTGTTACGCCCTTTCTATATTCAAACTAGCGAAACAGAGTCTCGAAAAATTGACAGAAGCTTGAAAAGTCGGAAAGAAATTGCACCAACGTCTCGGACCACACCCAAATCGAAACAGCCATAAAATTTGCCGAAGCAACGTCGATATCTCGAGGCCACCATGGAGACGCCTTGCACCCCGGAAAAGCGGGGAAAACGGCCGTCGCTGGCGGAAAGCACGGGCGATCGCGCGGCGCGATAAACGTTTTAAAATGGCGAGGTTGGCCGGTGTTGTTGGTTGGAAATTCATTAAAAGCGCGCCGGTAATGGGGCAACGATGACGTTGTCGTCGTGCTGTGGCGAAATGCGGGCCGGGCGGGTGAGGATGACGGAAGGGAAAAAGCGCGGCGAGAGAGAGCGAGAGAGAAAGAGAGAACGAGAACGGGTGCTATCGTAATTCTGTCGCATTACCATTTAGATTAGTTAGATTTGCAGGTAAACAGCACGCGGCCGATCACACAACACAAACACGCGACAACGAACTCGCGCGCGCGCCGCGCCACACGTATTCGTGTACGCCGTTGCGCCACGGTTGACATTTTAATTTCATCGCGATAATTACTTTCAAACGGATGGCTTTTTAAGTAGATTGAAATATTCCTGCGTCGCGGACACGTCCGCATTCGTATAATTAATGCATTTCCAGAACACAGGGAAAAGCTTCGCCATCAACGCCCCGCCCACCGATTTTCCCGCGAGCCAGTGCAATTTTAACTCGATTTCACCCCGTTTTGCCACGCTGCACCTTTTATTTCCTCGCGATCCGCTCTGGATTAGTCCCCGAGACATAGGTACAGTTCTCTGTTTAATTAGCACGATGCCTACGTGCACACGTAGCACGCTAATTGTCAGCTTTATCCAGGACCCAGCGTCTCATATCCGCCATGACGAATAACTGTACTCTACGGTCTCGTAAGAAAATACGGCAAACAAAGCCTAATGCCCACAATTTCAAAAAATGCATCACGAATTTCTCGGAAAAAGAATGGAGTAAAACAATTTTCACGCGTTGAAACAAATTTTTGGAAATTTAACCCTTTGCACTCGAGAGGCGATCCTCAGTCGCCATTTAAGCAGATTCTAAAGATCGATGTTAATTAATATATCAAATTTAAAGTTACCCAACAATGCGTGGAATGTCGAAGTAAAATAATTCTATGTCTTAATTTGTATACGATTTATTATTTACCGTTTTAAAAATATCCTCGACTTTACCGCAGAAAGTCTTCGAATTACTATTTTTCTGTAAGGAAAAAATCCCCGAGTGCAAAGGGTTGATTGAGAGATGATACATAAAAATTCGCGATCTCTGAAAATTTCGTCATGTGTTTAAACAAGTAGTAATTAGAATAATTAGGTGATGGAGAAAGGGGACGAAGACCATTGGTCATGACAAACGTCCAAACAATTATTTGCATCCAAAATTATTAAAAGTTTTATATATATTGTTTAAAGTCAAATGACCTACCACGTGTTAAAATAAATTTTGGGAATTTAATTGAAAGATAATACACAAAAATTCGCGATCTCTGAAAATTTCGTCTATTTAAACAAGCAGTAATTAGAATAATTATGTGATGGAGAAGGGGGACGAAGACCATTGGTCATGACAAACGTCCAAAAGATTATTTGGATCCAAAATTATTAAAAGTTTTATATACATTGCTTAAAGTCAAATGATTTACCACCACGTATACTATTTCCACTGATCTCTCGACAGCTAATGAAAGATAGAAATGTTCGGAATTTCGAGCGGCGATATCTCAAATGTGGAACCACGTGACACATGGTGTTTTTCCTTGTAATCACAGAATTGAACTTCGATCTTCGATAAGAGAAGTAAGCGAGATTTTATCTATTCATATCGGAGATGCTTCTGTACAGAGTACATAATGGGAGATCATACCTGGTCTGATGTTGCAATACGTTTTTCTTAACTTGTTGGAAAGCAAATACAGTAGAACGATTATTCGAACTTATTGGGAGACAAATCTGTTCCGATAATCGGTCTCAAAGAAGGAAATTTCAAATTATCATTCGAATTGTCATGAACTGGAAATTAAAAATTGTCATTCCAATTGTCATGAACTGGAAATTAAAAATTGTTATTCCAATTGTCATGAACTGGAAATTAAAAATTGTCATTCGAATTGTCAATGACTGAAAATTAAAAATTGATATTCGCAACTTTATTTTCCGAATTATTTTTATTTCTGCCCATTCTTGATTGTCATAATATCCTTTAAGCAGGTATATCAGATACCAAATTTTCTAATTCATGTTTACTTTCAATTTTTCAATTTACGTATATACACGTGATTCTATGTATATTTAGGTAATCAGACATTCGCATAATCGACGTTCCATTTTACTAAAAAATCGCAAGATTTTATAGAATCAGAAATACCTTACTGTCAAATGTCTTTTAATTTACATATAACCATGCATATACCTGCGTAAAGTATATCTCATCGACCAAATAACTATGATCACTATTGCGATACAACTAATTTTCTAATTCATGTTTACTTTCAATTTTTCAATTTATGTATATACACGTGATTCTATGTATATTCAGGTAATCAGACATTCGCATAATCGACGTTCCATTGTACTAAAAAATCGCAAGATTTTGTAGAATCAGAAATACCCTACTGTCAAATGTCTTTTAATTTACATATAACCATGCATATACCTGCGTAAAGTATGTCTCATCGACCAAATAACTATGATCACTATTGCGATACAATAAATTGTATCACATATACACATATGAGAGCGTTTCTAAGCCCATGAGTTGAAAATTACTTTCCAGAGTTCACATTTTCCCTTTTCCTGGCAAGTAAATAATTTTATTTTCACCTTTAATGTACCTTTTATCTACCAAGAACAATAAAGTACCCTAATTTTGCAATTTTTCGCGTAGATTAACGATCTAAAGTGTTCCTGTTAAAACGAGAGTTCTTTTTAGAAGTATCGGGATTAGCATAAACGGCGATGCGGAGTTCGCAGTGGAAAATGTGAGTCAAGCGTTTCCTGGCAAACCGGTAAGCCTGTTTATTCGATCGCTACTGTGCCTCCACTTGACCAACCCCAGTGCAAACCCTTTTCTTTCACGTCCCTTTTTCCCTTCGCGTTGTTCCGATCGGGACCAAAGAACGAAGAATCGCGACAAGTTTCTGCACTCGGATTATCTGGCGTAATTGAACGTATCAACGATCGTTCAGCGAGATCTGTAATATAGGATTCTTCCTGTATTTCCTGTTTGAGTTTCCGATATCGCGCGTACCAAATTGCCCTGCTTCACAACCCTGTGGCTACAAGAGAGTAAGCTGTGGTATAAAAGCAGGGATAGCTCTGGAAATTTTGTAAATTTTTTAAAAATACTTTGGAGATCAGAAACGTGAAGATTCCTTACTTAAAAGTGATCTATTGTTGGTCCATAGTGCACGAGAGAAGAAGAAGGTTAATATAATTTTATTATAGAGAATACCAGGGTGCTTTAATAATGGACAGGTGCAATAAGAAATATAATGACATTAGAATGTGCTTTCCCTCAAACAACTGAACCCCATCAGAATCATTGACTACTGAGAATAATAATAATAACCAAACAAATCGAGGTTGAAAAATTTATCAAATCACTATGTACATATCAAACAGATCCACGATATCTCCAGAAAATACTAAAATTAAAGCTAAGAAAAGAAAAATAAAGGAAAACTACACGTGTATATTAACAAATCACTCAATCCTATAGAGCCTACGGTAAAAATTACCGTAAAATCACCCTCATACTCTGTGAAAAAAAGACATCAACCCCATCGTGAGTCAACACCATAGATAGTCAATCGATGAGTCTGTCAATTGCTAGTTACTCGACATCGTTGTATACAGAAGAAAATAATAAACAACGTCATGAAACAGGTTCTGATCCTATGTAAATTATGTAAAAAAATTAGCTCACCACGATATTAATCGAAAATGTCAATAAAATTGAAAATTTTAATCAAGAACCTATAGGAATTGAAATGGCTATAGCAATACAATAGGTTCTGACCCCTTCATTTATATCAAAAAATTAGCTCACCAGGAATAGCTAAATATTCATAGTAATTCCACCCATCTTTCTATACTTTACCCTGGAACATGCTCCGAAGGAACAGCTCGACGACCGACGAGCGGGAAGAAGAAGCAGAGAGAAGTAGAAAGGAGGATCGATTTAAAGGCGGTCGCAATTGGAGTACGATAAATCGACGTCGTCGTTCTCTCGACAAGGCGGTCTGAAAAGGGGTGGTTTAAAGCCGGTTCCTCCCCAAGGGAGCCGGAGAAGCGGCCGGACGGGGTGGCAGCTCGTAGTATCGCGACAGACGGGCACTGCGGCTCGTGTAAACAATGGCTCCGCTTCCTTCGGCTAGGTTAGGCGTAGGTGGACCGGAGCAGGCACGCGTGTATGCGTGAGGTGCTTATTGGGTCCGCTGGGGGCTGCTGCGGAGCGGAGAAACAACCCTCTGACCAAACACGGCAACATCAATCAGCACCAGTCACTCGAGCGTCGACCATTGGCGCCAACATCGCGATATTGCCTGCATTTACATCCGGCCAGGAAAAACGTAATGCTCGACCGCGACATCGATGGGCCGGTTCGCCGATTGCCCGTTCGATCCGGCTCCCTTTCAAACGAGCCATCGATCCGGTACCACTCGCTTTGAGCCCCGTGCTCGATATTATTCGGCCAGCCCGTCAACGCTTCCATCGTCTTTTGTTGCTTTTCATATGTACCCCTATCTTCTGCTATTCCCTGTAGTTTTCCGCTCAAGGAAAGTCTCAAGGATCGACAAGGAGCTAGTGCTTTAATTCGGTCGCTCGATTCATGGGATTTATGGGATTTCAGTGGGATTTTTTGGTCGAAGGAGACGAAAAAGAGTTAGAAGGCTTTAAGAATCGATACATACGTAAGCAGAGCAAATTCTGTGATTTGGATAGTTTTTATTTCTAGAAAAAGGACTCGTTTGAAGCCAAGAAAGGAGACTCTGAGAATCGAACAAGGGTAAGTGATCAGAATAATTTTTGTGGTTTGAAGAGGGACCTGGAGGTTCTAAAAATTGGCAAAAGGTGAACGATTAAAGTATTTTACATTTGAAGTAGAAAGAAAAGTAGAGCAAATTTTGTGATTTGGATATTTTTTATTTGCAGAAGGAGGACTCGTTTGAAGCCTAAAAAGGAGACTCTGAGAATCGAACAAGGGTAAGTGATCAGAATAATTTTTGTGGTTTGAAGAGGGACCTGGAGGTTCTAAAAATTGGCAAAAGGTGAACGATTAAAGTATTTTACATTTGAAGTAGAAAGAAAAGTAGAGCAAATTTTGTGATTTGGATATTTTTTATTTGCAGAAGGAGGACTCGTTTGAAGCCTAAAAAGGAGACTCTGAGAATCGAACAAGGGTAAGTGATCAGAATAATTTTTGTGGTTTGAAGAGGGACCTGGAGGTTCTAAAAATTGGCAGGAGGTGAACGATTAAAATATTCTTCATTTGGGGTAGAAAGAATACTAGAGAACAGAGAAACTAAAT
Source organism: Eufriesea mexicana (assembly GCF_001483705.2). Classification (NCBI taxonomy): domain Eukaryota; kingdom Metazoa; phylum Arthropoda; class Insecta; order Hymenoptera; family Apidae; genus Eufriesea; species Eufriesea mexicana. The sequence goes on along the minus strand of NW_016908236.1, from coordinate 164,154 downwards.
ACACTAGACCTTTGTTTGATTTTATATAATTATAAATAAATGTTAACTCTTTGGGGCACGCTGATATTAAAAGTGTTTCACCTTTTTGTTGCACCGTAATATATGGTGGGACATTTTTAGTCCCTCGAAATGTTGCAATAGCTGCATGCGCATAGGTTTATATTATATTTGTATTCGCTTGTGTTGGCAACATTCAATATGTCAATACAGGTTCATCAATTGTTGCAAGCGGAAGGTTTATTACGACAATCATTTTTCCCTGGTGTTGGAACTAAGTGACACTGTATTTTTATTTTTTGGTTCTTATTGTTCTATTCGCAATTAACGCAACTGACTCAACTACCGAGTACTGAAGACTGAGGACTGAGGACTGACTTATCCCATTCCAACTACGAAAGCTCGTATCTACCAATTATATACATACAATTGCCTACACCTGGTTTTGTGTTTTTATATTACCTGATTCCTTTATTAGTAAGAATATACCAATTTTGTTTCATTTAAAACGCAATCAAATTTCTATGCAACATGGGTCTATTTTATTATCTGAAGTTTGCAGAGAGTTAATTATCATAGCAGATCCTATCGGAATAAAATTGTTATTACAATGACTATGTAAATACTACAATTTACTTATCTACTAGGTCTCAAAACTGCAATGGTCGCTGTACTTAAGGTATTCCGCGGGATATCATCCCTGACTCGCCACCATAAAAAAAAATCTCGGAAAAGCCGTGATCATACTCTTAACGAAATCGCGCGATCAACCGCGAATAGCGACTCGTGTGCGATCTCGTAAACACGGTTTTCGAAGCGGAAAATCACAAAAATCACAGACGCCGCGCGAAATGTTCTCGCACCGATGACTTGGCTCCGATATTATTTTTTACTCCCGTTATTAATCGTTGTAATTGTAACCCGTCGGTCCGTGGAAAAATACAAATACGCGCCTATAAACATATTTATATTCGATTTGCAGCGTCGACCGATTAACAGGTTGCACGACACGGTCCAGGCGCAGTTTTATCATTAACGCATCGTGTAAATATCCGATAAAAGAGAGGCGGACGAATCGAGGGAGGTTGGCGGGGTCGGAGGCGGCTGGAAGGGCGGTAACGATATTAAATTAATTCGAGATACCCGGAACGAGGGGTGTGCGCGAAATTGTCGGCCATCCTGCAGCCGGGAGAATTATGCGCGTCGGCTTACAATAATATAGGTGCTAATGCCATGCAAAGCGGCCCACCCTTGCGAAATCCCTTTCCACCGGCCGTGCAAACACTTCATCTTGTTTTCCCTTTCGCCTCTAAGAATGCGTCTTAATTTTTGATACTTCGCGCGACATCGGAGCTGCGACAACAGATGGAGGAATTTTTCGTGTCCGAGGGGAGGAACTGTTGTTCCTCCGAGGCCGCCGTGACGAAGGTGGTACTCGGTCCTTGGGGGTTGTTTTCTCTATGGCACGTTTAATCGTTCCTGCGGTGGGATGGGGGATACATGGGAGAGGCTGTTTGCCTGCAAGAGTCTTAAGACATTCTTGAGAGCCACGAGGCCTCGCTTTTGGTAAAAGGTTTCTGCTTTCCTACTTTTTCCCAGAATTATCGTTACCCTTCGAGAAAGGGGTTCTGAAATTTCGTACTGAAACACGGACATATTACGAATACTATAGGAAGTGTGAGCAGGTTTATTTTTCCGAAAAATCATTGTATAACGAATAATAAATTATATAAAATATAGAAAAAACTACCCTAGTAGGTGGTAGAAAAACTAAGGAAAGACCTCAAAGGAAAGATCTGTAAGCTCTTGTTTTTAAATCAAGGAGAAGGATCGAAGTATAATAAATGACAAATAATATAAAATAATAAATATATTGGAATCTAGATATTCCTTTGTTCAAGTTACCTTTGGGTCAGATTAAAATTACAAACATTTGGGCTGAGAAAAATTACAGTTACTCTATAACTACCCCCGAAGTAAACCTGTGTACCCAAGCTCGTTTCAAAAGATTTTGCGTCAGGGAAACAATGGAAGTGGAATGAATAACAAATAACACGAGATAATAAATATCTTGGAATATAAATATTATCTATCTAAATTAAAACAAAGTAGAGAAAAATATATATATATATCGCGAATAATATTGTCATAAGGGGTTATTCCGTGGATTTCGTGAAAATCGTGGGAACGATTAGAGGAGCAGAAAATTAGGTCGTGAAATTCACGTGAACCGTGCGTGGGTGTAGGGGACGCGTTGCATCTTCGAGGTATTAATAAACAAACCCTCATCCCCCGAATGATACGGAGCAATCAGCTGAGCCTTCGACCCCGTTCTCGACGATGAGGATGGCAGTGGTGATCCATTGTTGTCATAGTGACTCAGTATTTGAACAAGAGCCCCGTGCTACGGCCAATGAAAGCTTCTACTTTCGGCAAGGAGCGATCCGTGCTCTTTGGAGCGCTCGAAAATCTTGGCTTTCGATGTCGACGAAACATTCGTATCGTAATTCTTCCGAATTTTCTATTAGACATACAAATCTTCACCAATCACTCATCAAATCTATCACCTTTAAAAAATTTTTAAAATCGTAGCTGTGGAAATGAAACGATAACATCTCAAATTCAAACGAGGGGTAGTAAATTGGAAAATAATTTCTTCAAAGTTCAAACTTTTATATATACCATTTCGAAAATTATTTTACCAGACTATAAACGATATTTAATCGTATTCAAGTCGATACATCGTCTCCTAACCTCCAAATTAAATCTCGCATGATATCTATCTGGTATCATACACCCTTGGTGTATGCAAATTGCATGAAAATTATTCAGAAGGAAGTATAATAATTTTTATCGAACATGGAGGACTTTTTAGGTGAAGAAGTCACGAATTCCTATATCGACTATAATTGTGTAAACCGATTTCTTCAAAATTTCTATTTTTATCTATACAATTTCGAAAATTCTTTTATCAGGCCATGAACGATATTAAGTCCAAGTCAAATTCAAATCGATCCATCGTCTCCTAACCTCCAAATTAAATCTCGCATGATATCTATCTGGTATCATACACCCTTGGTGTATGCAAATTGCATGAAAATTATTCAGAAGGAAGTATAATAATTTTTATCGAACATGGAGGACTTTTTAGGTGAAGAAGTCACGAATTCCTATATCGACTATAATTGTGTAAACCGATTTCTTCAAAATTTCTATTTTTATCTATACAATTTCGAAAATTCTTTTATCAGGCCATGAACGATATTAAGTCCAAGTCAAATTCAAATCGATCCATCGTCTCCTAACCTCCAAATTAAATCTCGCATGATATCTATCTGGTATCATACACCCTTGGTGTATGCAAATTGCATGAAAATTATTCAGAAGGAAGTATAATAATTTTTATCGAACATGGAGGACTTTTTAGGTGAAGAAGTCACGAATTCCTATATCGACTATAATTGTGTAAACCGATTTCTTCAAAATTTCTATTTTTATCTATACAATTTCGAAAATTCTTTTATCAGGCCATGAACGATATTAAGTCCAAGTCAAATTCAAATCGATCCATCGTCTCCTAACCTCCAAATTAAATCTCGCATGATATCTATCTGGTATCATACACCCTTGGTGTATGCAAATTGCATGAAAATTATTCAGAAGGAAGTATAATAATTTTTATCGAACATGGAGGACTTTTTAGGTGAAGAAGTCACGAATTCCTATATCGACTATAATTGTGTAAACCGATTTCTTCAAAATTTCTATTTTTATCTATACAATTTCGAAAATTCTTTTATCAGGCCATGAACGATATTAAGTCCAAGTCAAATTCAAATCGATCCATCGTCTCCTAACCTCCAAATTAAATCTCGCATGATATCTATCTGGTATCATACACCCTTGGTGTATGCAAATTGCATGAAAATTATTCAGAAGGAAGTATAATAATTTTTATCGAACATGGAGGACTTTTTAGGTGAAGAAGTCACGAATTCCTATATCGACTATAATTGTGTAAACCGATTTCTTCAAAATTTCTATTTTTATCTATACAATTTCGAAAATTCTTTTATCAGGCCATGAACGATATTAAGTCCAAGTCAAATTCAAATCGATCCATCGTCTCCTAACCTCCAAATTAAATCTCGCATGATATCTATCTGGTATCATACACCCTTGGTGTATGCAAATTGCATGAAAATTATTCAGAAGGAAGTATAATAATTTTTATCGAACATGGAGGACTTTTTAGGTGAAGAAGTCACGAATTCCTATATCGACTATAATTGTGTAAACCGATTTCTTCAAAATTTCTATTTTTATCTATACAATTTCGAAAATTCTTTTATCAGGCTATGAACGATATTAAGTCCATTACAAGTCAAATTCAAATCGATCCATCGTCTCCTAACCTCCAAATTAAATCTCGCATGGTATCTATCTGGTATCTAACACCCTTGGTGTATGAAAATTGCATGAAAATTATTCAGAAGGAAGTATAATAATTTTTATCGAACATGGAGGACTTTTTTAGGTGAAGAACTCACGAATTTCTATATCGACTATAATTGTGTAAACCGATTTCTTCAAAATTTCTATTTTTATCTATACAATTTCGAAAATTCTTTTATCAGGCTATGAACGATATTAAGTCCAAGTCAAATTCAAATAGATCCATCGTCTCCTAACCTCCAAATTAAATCTCGCATGGTATCTATCTGGTATCTAACACCCTTGGTGTATGAAAATTGCATGAAAATTATTCAGAAGGAAGAATAATAATTTTCATCGAACATGGAGAACTTTTTAGGGAACGAAGTTACGGATTCCGGTATTGACTGTAATTGTGCAAATCGATCGATCTGGATCATAGAATGCGATCCCGGGGTAAGTGTCGCGCATACTGTACGCGTGTGCCGCGCTAACTGCTTCGTAAAGTTTGCCGACTCGCCAAGGAGAACGCGGCGGGTATTAGTCGTGATTCATTACACCATAAGTAACTTCGATGTTTGCTCCCGGCGACGACGAACAAATTTATTCACCGATAAATATTTTAGTTGCGTCGTAGATTAACGCTACCGCCCCGACGTTTATGCCCTTTTATTTATCGGACCGCCTTATTTGCAGTTCGAGCAATCGGATATTACGGCGCTTCTATTAGAGCGAACATCTTTTCAAGTATCTTCCAGGCGAAACAGGAAGATGCTTCTTAGTAATACGGACAACCAACATTTATTATCGCGATAAAACCGACCAATAAGGGAGAAGAATACTGCATATCGATAGCCCGAGCTTCAGGGGAAAAATCAGCTAAGGGTAGCTGAAATTCTAAAATTAAAATGTCTCGAAATAATTATTATCTGCAAATTTATATTCAAAAAACGCAATTCGTATTCCATTTGACATGCTCAAAAAATTATTAGAAATTAAGGAAATTTAAAATTAAGTAACAATCTTAATCGAAGAAATTCTTTACACGGTCTTGCCACCCTTAAGAAATTAAGGGAAAAATTATAGGAAAAATTGGAAATCGCAAATTTAATCAGTGATAATTCCAAGAGTTGTACATAAAGACAGACACTTTTAAAAAATCATGGAAAATTGCTAAAATTAAAAAATCGCAAGTTTGGTCGAATAACGATTCTAAAGAAAGAAATTCTTATATTTTTATTTCATCCCAATTTTTATCTCGCGAATTCTCGTAGTTAATCGTATTTTTATCCAGCGTGGAATAAATTCACGGATTTTCTCTCAACAAAAGAGAAGCGTATCGATGTCTTTGGTTCTACCGAAAAATGACGTTGGCCACGATGTTGTTCGAGCCTTAGTTCGCATGAAAATTTCAGCCAACCGGCCGGATCGCTGCGGGGTGAATAAACGACGGGACGAAAGTAAAATACGAAACGGGCGAGGAAGAGAGAAAAAGAGACGAAAAAGGCGGATAAGAGAGAGAGAGAGAGAGAGAGAGAGAGACGCGTTGGATTGAAAAACGGACCTGGCCGGCTGAACATTTTTCGAAATCGACGCTACGTAATCATTGATAAGATCAAAAGCAAAAAGCGTGTATAAATTTGCCTTTCAAACTTTACCTTTCGCTCGCGCACTGTTTTATGCGTTTATGCGTTCCGCCGGCTGCTCTTTTATTTCTGCTGTTATTACTGCCGGTGAAAAACCCGATGATGCCGACGATATCGTTTCGCGAAATCCGACTGCGGAACGCGATCCGCCATCGTTCTAATCGTTCAGACTCTTTCACGTTATGCGAAAAAATAGCTGAGAAAAGTGTAAGCATATCGAGGGTCAATGGGAAAATTTCGAAGAATAGGAACGAAAAAGAAAATTCGGAAAATGATTTTCCCCGTTTCATCTGACTACCAATCAAACAGGGTGGTTTTCATGATCCTCTTAAATTTCTGAATCGAAATTTAATTTAATTCTACGCGAAGCACACTATGACGACGCTTCAAAAATTCTTCAAAAATTACTGTCACTGTAAAAAATCATAATTAAGTCACCAATTCATGGTCATCAAGTTTAACTTCTTTAGAGTAGTCCCCTGCAACGTGAATTAAAAAAGAGGATTAAAAAATTTCCAAAATTTCCTTCCACGATGAAGAGTACAAAAGAGAACATTGTTTTATCCGATTTTAATTTTTGTTTTCCAAAATAATTATACCGTTCAATTTAATTCTAAATTCGAAAAATTTAATTTTAATTCTATGAGATCTGAATCAACTTTAGCTTTATACGATCAGCTCCGTTCAGAGAACCCAGAACGCATGCTGATACTCACCCTTTGTCAAAACGCTCTGCCAAATGCTATTACTCTAACCATGTTGCCAAGGACGTTGCACCGGTGGGCTAACGCGAAATTGGAAAATCAGCCATAACCATCGACCCATCGATCTCGAATCTATTCGTCATCCCTGCTGGAACGAAGACAATCCCCGAAAGGACGCGTCGCGTCGCGGTGCCGTCTTACACGTTGTCACGTCGGCAGGTATGGGTATCCATCCCATTTGCAACTAGTCGCATTATTGTTAGCCCTAGGTATGTACCATACCGCGCTGGTACACAACGCTTGTGTACACACGTATCTCTGGCCCAGGTAGCTGCTACGTACGAAGCCGCCTCATCCTCCGAGATCCATGTATACGTGCAGACGGTCGCGCGCGCGGACACGCACCCTCAGAACTCGGCTGTCATGCACGTCGGAATATAAGGATACCCGACGCACGTACACGCGTGCACGTGTGTCTGCTAGGTGTTCGTCTGTGTATGCGTGAACGGGCGCAGAGGCTGGGGGGTGGTGTAATATAGAGAGCGGCTAAAGGCGGACGTAATTTCCTGCCCGCCTGACAACGCTACAGACATGTTTGCGAACTCGACACACACAACCTACTTAGAGCCTACATGTGTCCCTACGACAATGCGCCGACACAAGCTTAATCTATTCCCCGCAGGTATGTACGCGCATATACCCCGTGTGTGGGTGCATCCCCGATGCGACCTGCAGCGTCTACTCCGCCGCCCTGAGGGCTTTGATCGGAATACAGAGAGGATGACCCAATCGGAGGATACCTCGATATAAGTCGCTGTTTCCGAACGGCTACGGGGCGTCTTCGATGAACGGACTGACCTCGAAGCGAGCACACAGATGTACCGGAACGCGTGTGTAGGTGGCTAGGAGTGTGGTTGGCAGGCCGTTTGCTGCAGGACAGTTTGCTGATCGCCGAATTCTAACGGTAGTTAACTTGAGATTACTGATTCCGGATGGAGAGTGGTTGGAGATCAAGTGACTCTCCTCAGGGCTGGAAATCACGTGGTTCCAGGTTTTTGGGATCTATGGGTGACGGCTTGGGGAGTTACGAGTTGTCGTTGCACGATTCTTTTAGCAAGATGGAGTTAACCTGAGATAGGGTTTGCTCTGAACTAACTGTAAAATTAAGCAGTTGTCAGAAATTCGACCGGAAAATTAACATTAAGATTGAAAAATTAATTATAACAAAATTGATAAATGACAAAAATATCGCATAATAGACGTATCATATTAGTCGAAATCATGGTGAATTTAAAACTGTAGATTTCAATATAACGTGAATTCATTTATCGATGCTTGTAACGGCAGTGAGACGGGTTTCCACTTAACTCACTAGCGCCACCGCGGCACGTATCTCCGATAAATGTCCCGTAGGCGGTTCCAATTTTATCGATATAATTTTAGGATTTTCTCTATAATCACATCAACCATACTATATTAAATGTTTCAGGTTTACAGTTGGCACCTAATACAACCGTTGTTCAATAATAATTTCATTTCATTTGTGAACGTAAGTAGAACTATCCATCTCTGCTGAAACATCGCAACTAGCCTATTAATTCAATAACACTCTGTCCACTTCTGCAACCTAACCTTCGATACTAGCTACATTTTGTTAGAACAATCATCCTTTTAGCATAATCCCGATCGCTCGAACCCAGCGCTGATTTCGAGGACGAGTTCGACAGGCTCTGGCTGTGGACGATGTTTCGTAAGAAAACTACGACACCGGTGGTACTTTTTATCGAAAAAGCCCCAGCTCGATAGCCATGGAATCGTGGAGGAGCCGCGAGCGGCCGTGGCGGCGCGCTGCCTTCGTCCAAACATTTCGGACAGCCTAAGGAAACACATTTGCCTGCGGGCAAACACGGCCAACCGTGGCGAAGGCGAAGCCGAAGCGTCTTGGCGTTGCCTCGGGGCGAAGTGGAACGCAGAATGTGTCTGGGACTGTTTGCACTGCAGGACAATATTCTGAGTCTTTTGAAGGACGAGAGCCGAGAGAGGAGCGCCGCTATTTTATCTCTCTTCTGCCTTCGCCGTCTACTCCTTCCTCTGCTTCCTTTTATAGCTCCGTTCCGACGCTCGGATTTTTGTTGTTCCGACGGTTCTCGAGAAAATGAGGAACGAGATCGACGGATGATTTTCGGTTAGGTTTCAATCTCCACTGTTAATTCTCTGACGGATGAAAGAGGTTGCAAAGGAATCCTTGGTTCTGGGCTTCATTGCACGTCTGCTATAGATATCGATTTCTAGGCTATTAACGGATGAACCGAGTAGGCTGATGGAAAGATTCTTGGTTTAGAGTTGAGGAATCTTTGGATCGAATCGTCTGTTCCTGTTACTGATAGTGAGAGACACTGTGTTAGTCGATTCAAACTTGGATACCACTAGGACCCAAAAGTTTCAACGGATGTGTCTTAGAATCAGGAACGAATATAGTAAATCTTTCATCGTTGGAATTCATAGTTAGTAGAATTGTAATTAGTGCTAGTCCATCACAACAGAGGTTACCTACGTCTACTTTTCACAGCGGTTGTTTACCTAGACCAATGATGAACAACCCACGGGCCGTATGCGGTCTTTCAACAGACTACTAATCCGTGGCCGGTCGAAATGTTAACACTTCATCTGGCTGAAGTGTGAAAACCTTAGCAAAAGATACATTCGTGACGGCCTAGTTGCAGCCTACGTGGGATCTATTAAGCCAACTACCTAGGATCTATTAGGGAATTTTCAAAGACACTGCAGAACAAAGTTCACTCATCCCTGAACCAATATAATACACACTGCGATGACCACATGCTTGAGAACAAAACCACAAAAAGCAGCAGGTGTCACGCAACACCTAATTGCACTTGAGCTATCCACTGATCAAACTGATCCTTGACATCTCACAAATTTTTACAAATTGCAGTGTCGAAGCAATTCTTTTCCTGTAAAATAAATTCCCAGTTCTCACGTTGACATTACCTATACAGAATTCGCAAACTTCGCGAGCTTCGCTATTAAAGAACAGAGGATAATTCTAAGAATCTAGCCTTCGACAGAGAAGAAGTGACCAGGAAGAATGGAAGGAAAAATCGCCTCTGGAGCATTTGATAACGAAGCGGTCGTGTACACGGTCCGCAAGTACGAATAACAAGTCTCTCATACGAAAAGGGGAACACGGCGGTGTGCACGCGTGTACATACACGCGGCAGAGGCATTATAAGTCTGCGCGTTAAAGGCGTGATCCGAAAGACAAACAGATGCACCCTGGCCGTCGCTTTTCCCATTGAAAATTCATCGCACAGGCAAAAGTGCGCCGGACCCTTTCGTCGGTGTCGCCCCATCGTGAATCAAGCCACCAGCGATTCCGTGCTTCCTTTCTTCCCGGAGGCCCTTCCATCCTGTCCGCTACTCCTCTCCCTTTTCCCTTTTTTCTCCTGCCAATAGGGAGACCCACCTCGCCCCCGGGTTATGAGATTTTATGAGAGCCAAAGCGGTTTAGGCGCCCGGGATTTCCTTCGATCCTCCACGAATCACGATACCCGGCTGGACGATTGTGAAATAAGACAAGAACCGGGATTTCGGCTTTGCTTCCACCTTCCACTGATGATGACGAGACGTCAGACTCGCTCCGTGTAACTATAGGTGACGTTCAATTATTTGTACCAAGATTCGAAAGAAATAATTTCATTTCCAGAAAATAGATTTGAAAGGTAATTGAAGGACATTGAAGGGTAACACGTCCTGGAAATTGCGAAGATTTTCTCACCACTTCGTATCGATTTTACTATTCTTGTGGACTCGTCAGGAATTTTGTGAAAAAGAGACACGTCTGTTCCATGTCTAGAAATATTGTTTAGATACTGTGTAGATTTATTATATTACATTTTTCGAGGAAAGAGCAATACAGAACTCATGATCCAATAATTTCAAAATGCTATTTATAAATACTATCATCGAAACACACGATCGTTATTCGATTTAATTTTTATTATAATTTCTATTATTATAATTTATTATTATTTATTATTACAATTACTATAATTTCTGTTATATTAGGTTATATTTACCTGGTAGGTACATTTGCCAAAGAGATCAGTGTGTTTTCGCTTCCAACGCTCTGGTATTCAATATGTATACCAAATAACGCACGTTAAACTCTCCTGAAATCAGACATCCATCGTTCGCCTATTTCACGATTTTCGGAGAACCCTTGCCAAGTCGCGGACCAGCGAAAGAAGCACTCAGAGTGGAAGCAATCAGGTAGAAAATGGCCCCGAGGTGTGAAATGGATCCGAGTGAGTTCGAGATGCTGGAAAAATGTTTCACAGCGACGTTTCGAAGAATCAATCTTTTAATTTGCCAACGAACGTACGCAGGAAAACCGTCTCGGCTTCTTTCAGAAACGCGGTGAAAGCTGGCTGGATATGAGACGAGCGCTTTGAGCGGGCCTCGAATAGGAGTTTTCGAGTTATTACCTCGTATTCCACGTGCAAACAGAGACGAGCCGTAGGTGAAATACGGAATGCATTCGACTGACACGAACAAAGTGTTAAATCTTCGAGCCCCGTTTTCCTGGAACCGCTTTTTCTACGAATCTGCACGTCTTCTTCCGCCATTTTCACGTTGCAAAACCACTATCCGATTGCTCATCGCGAGTCCACTTCTCAAAATTCGAATTTTAAATTGCACGCTGGAACGTCGAATAATTGCGAACTTTGGTTACGCGAGTGATTCATTGTCCGAGTTGTCACGTAACCACGAATTGGAAAATTCGCATCTGAAAACTGCCATATCACGATGGTTATAGGTAAATACAGATAAAAATAGTTTTACACGAGTGAAGACATAAATTAAGTTAGGATTTCGATATATATGGTAGCCAAAAATTAATTGAGGTTAGGACCTTAAAATTTGGAGGGTATTTAATTTTTAATCCATTATACGAAGTGCTTCTACTCTATTTTTGGTGAAACGTCTCTATCGAGGTGGCTTCGATAAATGGAAATAAATATGAAAATGAACGTTTCCGAGCGAATGAAAAATTATTCGTTTCCAATGCACTCGTTTGGATGTAGGTTAACGTTAATTAAACGCTCGGGGAAACACGACCAGGTTGATTATTACTCTAATTAAAGCCTCCCCGTGGGCGCCTGCAACTCAATCAAAAATCCCTAGACTCGTGAAACATCGAAACCTCCATCTTGAAAATTAAAAAATCTGGGATACTTGGTTTTTACTCGCCACGAATTATAACTTACATCAAAATCATTAGAAAAGACATATTTCGATACTAATCACGCGTGTTAGTGAAGAATATATGCAACTATATGCTGGCATTCTTTTATACCTTCGTTATACACTTATACTAATTTCACTATTTGAGCCAAATGTTATGCTCTTCTTCTTTTTTAATAACATAGTTTTTCCTGTCTTTAATACAATTACCTTGACAAAGATCAAGCAACATTGTCATCTCATTATGCAATACTTTCACGTCCTATCATTTATAATAAAATAAATAATAATGCTATCCATTACAAAATGTGAATTTTGTGAACTATTTAACTCGACCACTTTGATCATTCCTATCTTTAATAATTCTATAGCAACACTGTTAACCTAATAAAATCAAGGGATTTATAATTTCGTCCTATTATTTATTACAGAATAATCTTCCGTCCTACCTCCAACGATTAAATTGTGAGTGTGTGAATATATGTGCGAATGCGAATGACGTTGAATAAGTAAATTCATTTGCGATGATATAAATATAACGTGTGCAATTGCAGTCTAGTATAAATGTTGTTTGAAAAAATGTTTAGAAGAATGTATACCAGCATAAAATTTGTATCGTATTACCATTGTATTACCAGAATAAAACAGTTGTGTAACAAGTACGTAACGATTAATAAGAGTGAGAGAGAGAGAAGAATTGTCTAGAAAGTGTCAATCAATCTTTCGTTTAAAATAGTTAATTGCGAATTACTTTCCTCATTTAAATATTTTCATCTAAATATACTAATCCTGTTAACTGTTAAAAAACGTAGAAGATATTGGTGTCCATTTCTATCCACATAAATAACTGAAGATAATCGAGGTGACTTACTCAAAGCCAGTTACTGCCAAATCTGCCAAAAATATCCAGCATGTATCTCACCATGTATGTCCATCCTCGTCCAAGGCATCAACCAGTCTCGACCAATCCCCAGAGCTAATTAACCACACACCCGATGGTCCAATCACCGACCTACCATCTTCCTCTATTTACCCCAAAAAGAGCCTAGATCCCGTGCTTCTAATGGAAACGTCCAACAGAGGCTGGAAAGGTTGAACGAGCCTCGCGTGCCACTTGGTCGCCGTGGGCAATAAAACGTGCGGATAAATATGAAATTAAAGAAGAATACACCGAAGGGAGATACTCGGACGGGTGAAAAAGGAAGTCTGCGACGAAGAGGAAGGGGTGGCAAGGCTCTCCGGTTCCGCCTGTTCCTCGGGACGTCGGGGGTGTTCGCAAACTCCCTCCACAAGCCCGAAATTCTCCGCGGCGGGAAGTCGTTAGGCGTTTTCTGACGCGAGATAAAATTCTGGGAAGCACGTTGAAACGACTCTCTACTCCGGGGCCTGGGTATTGTTTTAACGTGTTTGAGTCAAATATTGACGCAAGTTGGGCTCGCAAGCCAGCCTGGAACGAAACGGAACGGAAGAGACGAGAATGGCGGGCGAGAGGCCGCGGGACCAGATACAGAGAGGAGGAAAAGAGAGGAAGAGAGACAGGGAGAGACGGGATGGAACGACCCACATAACATCCACCAGAGAGCACGAGAAAGGCCGCCGTCTCGCGGTAACGAAGGAGCAGGAGGAGAAACGTAACGAGAGAAAGAAGAACGCGTCTCCTTTATTCCAACCTGTCTCCTCTCCTTGTCTCAGAGAGACTGATTTTAACGCGTGTGCATCGATACCGCTCGAGTTTTCTCCATATCTATGAGATTCCAAGCTAGATGGCTGAGGAATCAAGAGGACATGTCTGATAAGTTAGGTTAACTCTGGTGTGGGACTCTAATGAAGTCTTTCACGAATCTCTGCTGAAAATGTTAAATGAAATTTAATATCCATACATATAAAGTAGATCAATACCGATCTATTGGATACTAGAAACGACGATGCCATCTGCTGGACATTTTTATAACGAGGCAACAATAGGTACAGGTAACCAATGTAATCAGAAAGAAACATACAGAGTGATCTTGTCATTATGAAGTACAATTGAACGACAATTTTAATTTCAAACCCTTTCATCCCTTAATTTATACCCCAATATTTAATAATAACGTAGTTAGGCTCGAGGAAATTAAAAGTTTTGTGAAATTTGAAAGAGCCACTATAGGATCAAACTTAGAAGATAATCTTGTGCACATGGTCGATCTTCTATCATAGCTAAATATCATTTGAATTTGGATGATACTGATAGAACTTGAGAGTAGATGATGAAAGTTTTTGGGACTTAGTAGAGGGGGTGAATGAAGATTGAAAGAGTTTTTGGACGTTGTCAGAGTTCAGAATACCAACCAGTTAGACCCCCATAGGCCTAGCTACCTGGTAAAGTTAATTATTTCTATATCCACAGGAATAAGACAGTTAGGTTGACTAAAATCACGATAAAAATCTTGGTAAAACGTGAAAGCACCACGATGCAAGATCACCCTCACCCCCAACCTTGAGCACCTTGTAAATAATGAAACCTCGCAACGCAACCAAGCCTCACCCACCCCAATGTGGCTATCCCTGGAAATCTGTGCAAGAGACACACAAAAGGGGTGGAAAGGAAATTTTGAAGGACGGTGAACGATTCTCGAGGCTCGCTGGTCAAGAGGTAGGACGAGTCAGGGGTGAAAAACGATGTCACGGTGTTTTCGTTGCAACACAAGGGAAGAAAAGATGGATCGGAGGAACGGTCATTCTTCGGGGGCCATTTCTTGTCCATCGTACGGCATTTAGGCAACAGTTCACCGGGGCCGTTTCGCCGGTCTGAATGGCCGTGTAACGTATTGCAAACATTTTACCGTTGCCGGCGAACAACGATCGGCAAGAGGGGTTGGCAAGAGGGGTGCGGCGGGGCGGCAGACGATTTCGACCGGTAGGACATTGTGCCTAATGTTTGGACATGTGTTCCGCTCCGGTCACGCCTTTTGTTATCATATTCTATGCATGTTTGCCCGCTTAAAATGTTGTTTTAGCGCTCGCGCCACGCATCCCTCTTTGCACCGACTCGACACGCGTTCCCGGTCAATGGATCATCCAGCGCCATCTTATTCTTCTCGTAGAAGTCGCGGCAGAGACTTGTTGCCGTCTCCATCCAATTTTCCTGTCCCTTTCCACGCTGCAATCTCTCTTCGTCGATTGTGTAACGAGAATATAGAAGATTGTGTACAAAAGAACACTTTTTCTACTCGCAAGGGTGTGTTTTGGCAAGATGACGAGTTTTTCTGACAGATTTTCGGATTATCAAAGGATAAAAGGTTTTTGGGTGAAGAAGTTTAAGAATATTTAGATTTTAGAGGATCTATAGACGATTCGTGATGGAATATTTTATAAATTTTAAATGGAACATGATAGTTTTGTCATTTTTCTGACACGAAGCACAAATATATTTCATAATATGTGTAGGATCGTCATCGATTCAGCATACTAATCACATCTTACAGAAATATGTTTAAATACAACGTATGGATGTGTGTTTGTATGTGTTTACGTCTAGAATAAATCACCGATTGTCTAACGTGTTCTCAGTCGTATAGCAGTCATCGTGTAACAGTCCCCATTATAATAGGCAGATTACATTGCTTATTCCTGCAACACTTGATCCTCACCGATTCTAAAGATCCAACAATATACCCTGAAGATGTTAAGCAAAATGGCACTGGGTATTTCAATTTTCAATCTCCATCGGTCAAATAACCGGTGAATGAAGAAATAGAAGAAAATTTACCATTAAATGGTAGATCTGTAAATTTCCCTGTAAAATAATAATTTTGCTTAAAAGAGAAACGAAAAAGTAATTCCATAAATTCGTATTATTCCAGAGATGGAGTCGGGAAATGGCGGAAATTTATCTCGAAATACGCAATATTTTTAAGTCCAATTTCGAAAACGAAAACAGCCGAAATACTGCGTACTTATGTAACGATGCTGATCGAGCGATCGCGAAAAATCAATTAATAGACCAATTGGATGCACGGAATTACTTGGCAATTTGATTAATGTTTACAATGCGTAGGCAAACACGTAATACGAGCAGGAAGTAATACCCCGTCGGGACCGGTAAAAAATCGGGGGGGAAAAAAAAAAAATCGAGGAGAGGAAACGGGAAAACGGAAACAGGGAAGCACGCTATAATCTTGCTCGCGTCGAAATCCTTTGTTGTTTTTCGTGTTTGCCGTCATTTGATGTTGAAACACCGGCCATTAATAAAAATCAGAGACATTTTTTCCGCGCGATTGCCGCGTTTCGACACGTTCCGCGGAAAAAACAGGCTCGTGTAAACTCGCCCTCTCGTGTCCAAGGAGCCACCCCTGTTTTTCAACTCGTGTTTCATTTTCCACTTTTTTTTTTCCTCCTCTTTCCTCCGCCGATTTTTCGTTTTCAAATCACAATTAAGCGGCCTATTTCCGTGTCCGAAGGGCGTGTAAAGAGCGCGCAGTGCACGTTACTAAATATTTGCAACATTTTTTTCCCCATCGATCCGGACATACATGCACCATGGAACAATGAATATCGTTTGTCTTTTCCCTCTCTCTCTCCCTCCTTTTTTTTCCTTTTCGACACATATTTGCGAACGCTCCGTTTCCATCCCTTCCACGGCCTATTTATCAAACACGCGTAAAAAGCGAATGCAAATTTCCGCGGGACAGAAAAAACCGTCTGAATCTTAAAAACACAGTGTTTGCCAGCGATAGCGTGTTAACATCGACGTGCCTTTTTTACCATTTTTTTCCATTTTTTTTTTCCTCCTTGGCCATCCTTGAGGCGCCGAATTATCGCCGAGAAGGCGGAGGTGTTAAGTACATTTTTGGATCGGAATCCACGAGCAGATCATTCGTAAAAATACCTGCTTCTCCGGGATTGTTTACCGGAGCGATTCTTATGTAACCATGCTGGTCTTTAAAAGAAGAATCGTCTGATCGATCGTCTGGTGTCCACAGATCGTCCTATCGAGGCGAGACGCGGTAAACAATTGGAATTTTCGGTTCACCAGGGACGGAAAAGGTGCCATTCGTCATCGAACAGGCACCCTTCGCGTTCCACGCCCCGACAATAAACGAGACACGTTATATACGCAATCAAAGGTTCGCTGGGTCGTTGTGTCGTCTGAATGCCGTTTCCTGGGGGCGTGCAGGGCGGCGTCGCGGCATTCATCGACGCCCGAGGAATAGACAACCCCGACAAATTGGCTGGGAAAGACTCTATAGACCGACCTGCAACCCTCTTCGATACTTAGCCTTCGACTCGGGTAAACTGGTCTAATGAAAACGCGGGTAATATCACTTTGAACACGCTGCGGAGCTGGGTTCGCGAATGGAGAGCTCTGTGCAATGATAATTGGAGAAATTTGGAACTAGATAATTATTTTTGGCAAGATAAATACACTAGATGTGCAAACACTTCACAGTTGATTGACGAAAACTCTGAGTAAGAAGGAAATCCCGTGTTAGGAGTAATTATATGATTATTTATTAGAAAATTCTGGGCTTAATATGACACAGGAGGTTCATTCATAATTCTACAGGTAATTCTTTAAGCTATAACGAAGAATCTACCTCACTGTGCATTCTTCATCCTAAACTGTATAATAATAGTACTCTGCACTTGATACAAAATTATAATAACACATCTGGTGTCCAAATATTTCACTCCTGTCAATGATGGATCATAATATTCTGAGATAGACGATACACCAAAATTTTAAAGCAAAATTTAACGAATCAAGAATTGCAAGAATTAAATTACGCAAGGAGAGACAGAGAATAGCAAAATTTAGCAGAATTCTAAAGGTAATTTCTTAAACTGTATAATAATGGTACTCTGCACTTGTTACAAAATTATAGTACCACATTCAGTGCTAAAATTTTTCGCTCACGTCAATGATGGATCATAATTTTCTGAAATAGACGATACACAAAAATTTTAAAGCAAAGTTTAACGAATCAAGAACTGCAATGATCAAATTACGCAAAAGGGGGCAGGGAGTAGGAAAATTTGGCAGTCGGAAAATTCGAAAAGGGATGTTAAAATATCACGAG
This sequence comes from Eufriesea mexicana, assembly GCF_001483705.2. Classification (NCBI taxonomy): domain Eukaryota; kingdom Metazoa; phylum Arthropoda; class Insecta; order Hymenoptera; family Apidae; genus Eufriesea; species Eufriesea mexicana. The sequence continues at coordinate 146,046 of NW_016908236.1, read as the reverse complement.
AGGTATGGAGGACGAGGAGACAACAAAGAGCCGATAACAATGCCGGAAAGTCATCAGAGGATCTAATTACGACGGAATCATGCATAATCGACGACGAATGAATGCGTAACGGAGCGTATTCTTTCGCGGGTAACAAAGAGGAGGGTCCATCTTCTTGGAGAATTCGTGTGAATAGGGAAAAGGGCTCCGGAATCCGGAGCAGCGAACGTCCGGTGGAATTGGAGAGGCAGAAAGGCGACGGTCGAAAAGGAAACGGCGATGGTTAAAGAGCGGACAAAAGTCAAAACGTCCGGATCCGGGTGTGCATTGTGCTCCGTAGAATCGGCCGTGAAATTCGTGTTGTGCCTTTTTCGTGAAATTCCTTTTCACGTGGCCGTTCAATGGCCAACAGGCCGGCCCGGCCTTTTCCCGCGACTCCTAAACGAGAATCGAATGGAAAGTTAGCGTTCGATGACGAGTAGGGAGGAGTGTTGCGTCGGGATCGATGATCGATCGCGGGATACTGTCGAAAGTGCGTGGACAAAGGCGGAGTTCGATGTCCATTTGGAAATTCTATACTCGTGCAAGGTTGTTGTCGATTCTTCGCGAGAATCGGGGTGGAAGTTGCGGGTTTGGGCATCGGTGGGCGTAGAAATTAGGACAGGGGATGAAAAGTGGATTATTTCGAGGAAATCTTTAGCCCGGAGTGATCCTGTGCTTGGTAAAAATGGATCTACGCATCGAACAACTAGACGAGGAGAGGAAAAACAAAATTTCCAAGTATTATAACAAATCGAAGTCAATATTCACAGTCGATGAATAAAGGTAGATGATGGCTTGTCTCGTTGCGAACAAAGTTTAGGTGTCTATTTGGAAATCCTATTTGGAGGTACAAGATTGTCCTCTTGTCTCAAATTGGAAACGAAAATCAAAATTGTTTGAGTACCAATAGACGTAGAAAAGTACTTTCGAATTTCGAGCTCAGAAAAATTGTTAAAAATTGTCAAAATTGTCTGCGGACTCGTACCAAATTGAGGATCAAAGTTATCTATTCTTAACTATTCCTAGGAGTAAAAGTGAAAGCAGACTTTGCCAAAGTTCACCGTGTCCCGAAATTTTTCAGATGTAACAAAAAATTCGGGTACTGTTGTATACTGTAAATTGTCAGGCGTTCTCAAGCCAAGTTACTTGAAGGTAAGAAGAATGACGGATGGTCGCATACAGGAAGCTCGGTTTCTAATCCCATCGCGAAAGATATCCCGACCTTAAGATCGTTTGTTCGCGTTTACGTGTATCGGCTGGTTCGGAGGACTCACCCCTAAAGTTTTCGAGGCCGACGAAAGGGAAGGAAAGGGACCGCCTGCCTCCGAGCACGGATTGGATTGGATCGGCTTAACGTTGATTTAAGCCAATCAGCAAACAGTCAGTCGCCAGTTCTGAACCTCAACATTGATCTCGTTAGCTCTTTACAAGTTCAATGTTGCGTTCCACGCGCCCCCGGCACCCGTCGCACGATTCGCACGCTTTTCTCCTTGCGACTCCTTCCGTTGCCCTTAGCTTCCCTCAACCGCGATTCCTGCTTTTTTGGGAGAAGTGTTTACATTCGAATTTCAGCGTTCCTCTATTTATAAATAAAGACTACGGTTAGAAGACCTCCACCGAGACTTTCTATCTTCGAAATCCACGCGATCCTCCGCTGCTAACTTCGTTTTAACCTTTTGACCAGAAAATAGGAAATTTCTTCGGCAAAGGTATTTACATAAAATTTCTAAGTCAACAGAATTTCAACATTCTTCTATCTACGAGCGAAGACCACGCTTTGCTAAATTTTCCACTTTCTATCACCGAGATGACCAACTTCCAAACACGCAACAAGGCTACCTTTGATCCTCCAACGACAGGCCGATTCCGAGCGTAATTCCACGAATACCCCCGTGAACCGCTGGGATCTTAATAATTCACCAAACAAACTAGCGAAACCACTCGCTTAACAATACCTTGACAAACAATCCTCGCGCGAATCCACTCATTGAGACGTTCAAACACGAGATCGATCGGGGCTAATCCCGATAGAGGCGGAGCGGGGTTCGGCGACGGAATTTTTACGTTCTATTCTCAGTGGCACGGGGCGTCGCGACGCGACGCGCCGCGTCGTTTGCCGAGCACACACCGCGATTTCATTCACTCGCCGCTCCTTTTCTCGTTCGTGCGTGTGTCTTCTTACGTGTGGCGCCCACGCCCGCAAAAAAGGGGGTGAAAAAGACAGAGAAACGAGCAGAGAGAGAGAGAGAGAGAGAGGGGGAAAGAGCATAGAAAGAGAGAGAAAGGAAAGTGGAAGGAGAAAAAGAGAGGAGGATAGAGCGAGGTTTCGCGAGCGACGAAGAGAGACGAGGAGAGCGAGCGTGCATGTGCGAGCGCGCTATCTTCGCCTGTGTGTGCACGATGTCAATATTATACGACAAACACACTTAAATAGGCTTAAAATACTAACATCCAGCTCGTTCCGCGCCGCTCTATGAACTCCGTGCACACGGTGCGCAAGTGTGTTTAGCCATATCGTTACGTCGCGCGCGGGAATTCGAATTGTGCTGTTACTCGCGGCTACTCGGATACCTGTCGAGTAACTATTCTTTTTCCCTCGTTTTTCTCGTTGTTGTTTCCTTTTTTTCTTCTTTTTATTTTTCGATGGAAAATCGTTGCAAACAATGCAGAGGGAATCGATTCATTCGTGTGAAAGTATTGTAGAATGGCGGAAACTGGTTTTGAGATATCGAAAATTGACAAAAGTGCAGGAACAGAATAACAGAAACTCAAAACTCGTAAACTGATTTAACTTAGGAAAAGAATACCAAGATAACGAAACGAAAATAGACAAAGACGCACTCTTATTTAACTCTCTTTCCAACACCAAACGACTCACGCTTGTGCTGGTCACAATTGACTTCTAAGGACCCTGTTTTAGTCGTCAAGGACAATGCTTTTATGCTTTATGCTTCTCTTCACCTCCCCGCTGGAACCCAACTTAATTTTGTTACCGAAAATAAATTTTCCATTAGATTCTAGAAAATATCGATCGATCTATAATTTCTTTTTGCTGGTAATAATCGATTCGCGATTTCTTTTGGTATCCTACAGTATGTAACGTTTGTGAGTCAATGAGGATTGAGGTCTTAGGATTGTAGCTGTGAGGAACATCTTTTAAATGCTGGACATTTACACTGGAATTACCAAACTTTGGTTATGATGACCGAGCTTAAGAGGGTTTTTTGTTTGATCGTTTTAGTGAAATTATTGTTGACTTAGTTGCATCAGAGTTAGGTACACGTGAATTAGGTTTAAATCATTTTTCTCTTTTGTAGATATGTAAATCGTGCGTTTCATGAGTCGATTAATGAATAAACCGGATTTCTCTTTAATTGCGATATTTCATAATTTTTAACAAAATTCTAGGATAATAACGATAATATATAAATAATAAAATTTGTGGGCGTCTGTCGTATCGATACCAAAATTAACGAATATAGTGAAAAAATGGAATATCAAAGAAAATATTGAAGAAAATGGTAAACGGATGTCAAGCCTTCGTGGAGAAGTGACTGTTGGAAGAAACGTCGTAGGAATCGCGACTTCCGGTGGAGATTTCGACCCCATAATCGAAGGCAAAAGATCAGGAGGATCTCCCGAGGGAGGAGCAGCCGTGGTGCTGCGAACGGTAGCCAAAAGGCTGTCAGCGACACCAGTAATCTGCTGGTAATCGTGACAAATTACGGCCGAGGTTATGGTCCTAGCCTTTGCCACGCTTCCGAATGGGGAACCAAGCGCCAGGTGGGGCGTGCCCACCCCATGCTGCGAGCCCAACAATTATATAACACCGTACAACATACCACCGGCTCTATGGGGTTCCTACGGCCGACACGAGGGCCTGCGGAATCGATTACGATAAATTATGTCAGGAGACGCAACGTATTTTCTGTCTTACCATCTATGGGAGTATTATGATATTTCCACGCATTTTTATTTGTACACACGTGTGAGAATAATTATATTCTCATAATTTAAGGGTGGATTATTTTTTCAAAAATTTTTGGAAGATCTTGAAAGGATATTCGTATTAATTACAGAGGATTTTAATTTACCACTTTTATATTTTGTAATCAAATCCTATTTAACATTTCTCCGGGATCTCCTCATGGGATCCACTATTATGGCATTGTAACCAATTTTTAGAATTTTAGAATTTTATTATTAGAATCTATCAAACTAAGGTTGTCCAATATTGGAGATCTCGGAAAATTTTATTATCGTCTATTTTATTGTTATTCTATTTCCAAATTTATAGCTCCCAAAAATTTTCCAATTAATTTCTTCCTGAAATATAAATATGTTTCTCATTCTACTAAAAATTTCACTTTATTTTCACGTACGTATTGGTCGAACGCTTAAATCTACCACAACCTAAATGACCACACTATTTTCAATCTTTCTTTTTAAGTTTCCCATCTTTTATTTCCCATTCGCCAATCATTAAATTGGTAGCGATAACTGTACAATAAGTAACAGTAATTATAAAATAGGTATCTCGACCGATTAATTATCAACAATCAACAGATATTACCTATAAGCTACTGTTCCTACAAATTCGAAATATTGATTTAGGGAAACGTTTTGTTCGATTTTGAAAATGAAGCCAACAGAGGTAGAATTTTGGGGGGATAAATACACGGGTTTCATATCCGTTTGCCTGCGTCAATTTCATTAAACAGATGTTAAAACGAAGTTAATGCAGATAATCTTTGTGCGCGCAAAGATAAGCAAATAGAAGACGATCAATTGGAGGAACGACAATATTGAATCTATCAAAACATCTTGCACGCGCGCGGATATGTGTAACTTCTTATTTGCGAAAGTTTGTACATAAAAGAGCGCTGTTTAATCCTCGTTCATACGTGACGTTCAATTTTCGAGCGAACGTCCGCGATGAATTAACAAAGTGAACCGATAATTCCGATACATCACCGGTGACATTAAAAATAGAATCATTAAACACAACGCTGCAGCCTAGCATAAGCGACATTCGCGAGCCATTAATCACTCGGCATAAATTCGCCGATCAAACAGCGTTCAAACATTGAAACGCTGATTTGAATTTCACAGTCCTTTCCACCCTCTCTTCCCAAGATCTTCATCTTCGAACCTTCCCATTATATTTTCACAGCCAGAGAAAACGTATAATTCCTCTAGGTCCACACGAGATGCGAAAAGAATGGTCCATCCGCGAAAAATTGAACGAATTAAACGTCGTGAAAAATTACAGAAAATCGTGGAAAGTCTGAAAAATTCCGATATTTCATCCGACGTTCGAAAGCCACTGTCTACATCGTCTTATTCTCACTGATTTAATCGATCATCAGTCTCGAACGAATTAGAAAATCGCTAAGCATCGAGCGCTGGTTAAAGAGGGTAAAACGCCATGGCGATGTTACTCTTCTGCCGGTTTGACGTTTCTGAAAGCAGTTATACGCGGAGATGAGAGTGATGGTTAGAAACTACCGTGTCACTCCGATGTTTAGGTAAGATATTTGGCCTCGCAAATATTTGGAGATTGTCTACAGACTCTAACCACTGCGCACCACTCCATCGACTCTTCCATTTAATTAATGACGTATACCAACGTTCGAGGTGTTGATGCACCTTAACGGAATCGTCGCTCGAAGATTATCGTTTGCATTCTTGCCAACGCGCACACACACACACACGCGCGGACAACTCGCACACGTAAGCGCGCGCAAACATACAGGGACAAACCGAACGCACACAATCGCGCGCCACGGTTTTATTAACATTACGAGATTATTTCGTTCCGTGTAAACGACCGATTGCACGAGGGATTTGCATTGTAACGTCGAACGGCAAACCGACTTTCATGATAGTTAACGAGCATGTAAATAGTAACGGAGCCTCATGAAAGATGTAACGCGTGTACCGCGAACCATTCTGATCCGAAGGAACCTCTGTGTGTTCGCTGAAAAGTTCATTGAACGTTCGGAGAATTTTATTCGAGTGTAAGTGATCGATTCGGTCAATCCTGTAACGATTGTTGACTGAGCGAGAGATCGAATTTATTCGAGGATCGTGAAAAAGAATGTGGCGAAGGAAATATCGGCCCACCGTTGTTTGTTGACGTTTGTTGATGTTTGTTGATGTTTGTTGACGTTTGTTTAGAGATTAATGTAATGGGGGGAGTAAAAAATCCATCCTTGCCTAGTTTCAGATGCCTCTAATGCGATGTTTCAGAGGTATGAACAGTTTTCGTCGTGAACAGTATAGAAGAGGAAACGTCGTAAAGGGTTTTTATGGTGTTTCGTGTGAACCAAGCATGGTCATAAACCACAATCCCTTCCTAATAATGCGGCTGGGTGGTCGCTGTCCTTAGAAGAAACCGCAAGTCCTTTTTCAATAATGCGGTCGACCATTAACCGGTTGTTAGGACTATTTAGTTTACCCTCCTGCGTGTTCATCGTGTGGTAAAATTGTCATGCGTTGTCACGAGGGTAGCTGATCGACCAATAATCCGTTTTACCAATTTTTAAACCCGATATATATATATATTGACGATCAGATTTCGTAAGAGAAAACTACCCTTGTCGACCTTTTCGAGTTTTTAATTAAGAATGCATTCGAATTGTTAGGAGAATTGTTGACACAGTGATGCATATGACGAGAGAGAATGTAGAAATTGAAGTAAAAATTGAATTAAAAGTATTTAAACGTTTGATGGGAATTTAATAGACATTTGAAATAAATTTGGAAAATTGTTGTTTTGCAAAGGATTATGCTAACTCGCGCTTAAACGGAAAAAGAAGGCATCGTATTGAACTTTGGGTGAAATTACGGATTTACGTGAATTCGAAATGGAGGTACAACCGCGAGAGCAAATATTTCAAGACGCGTAAGCAGTACAATCCGAAAATTAAATTGCATATTACTGAAATAATTAAACCGGCTGTTTATATTACACTTTAGCGCATCAAAAATTCCAAAACGTAACGCGCAATGAAATTTATTTAAATAAAAATTATACGTCCGGCCGTGCGTGCGTATCGCGTTGAATCGCCGCGGCAGTTCCGATATAAATTTAACGGAATATTAAATGAGTTTTAATGTTTTCATTGGTAACTTTGTTCAGTTTTTCAACCAGCTACGCGGAAAATTATTTTTATACCGCCCCGGCTTATTATTAATAACTCCGTAATTTAATCGTCATTTCAGTTTAATTGAAAATTTCCCCGTGCACAAACCGTAAAATTCCACGAATTAATTCCTATCTCCGCTCTCTATCTCGCCGACGACAAGTCATCCATTTTCATTCCCAAATCCAAAACGATCTCTTTCCCAAATCCACCCATTATCCATAACCAACGATCCACTTTAATCCAAAATTCTCGATACCCAATTTTCACCACTACCCCCTCTCCAATTTCCATTAAAACTACCCTCCTTAAAACCTAACCTAACACCAACAACCCGATTTCCAGTCGCCGCCATCAGGAACCCTATCCAGCATTTCCAATTTCCACTTTCACCACCTCGAATCCTCCGCAGACCTATCGCAACCCTATCCTCGTGCCACGGGTCAGGATCGAACCTCCTTCCAGTCCCACGACACCTAGCATCGACCGATACAAGGACCGTCTAGCCACCCCGAGTCAAAAGCTTTTTATCCATCTGGAAATCCAGAGCAGATTCGTAGGAAACGAGCAGAGCCGTTGCAAACAGTGGAAAGCAAACTCGACACTTTGATCAGCCTGACTGTAAGCGGAAGTGGCGCGTGCAGCACGGGTCACGCGTTTCCGCGGCTCACCCGGTATATCTGGCTGGTTATAATGTATGGCCTAGTCAGGTTCGGCGTGGTCCAGTAGGGGGTTCGGTTGACAAATCATTAACTATGCATCGAGCCGGCCTGCAAATACTCGTTACTAGTGCTTCTCCGTACTAGCCCACCCTACGGCCTCGATCCGCCGCCACCAACCCCCGACGACCACCCCCGCGTCACCCACGCGCCCACGGCCCGTGCCTATCTCTCTGCGCACCCCCTCTTCCTTGCCAACCCTCCTCGCGAACCGACAAACGCGGCACCATCAACGTACCTTCTGTCAATAGCCCGACCTAGCCATACCTAAATACATCGGTAATCATTATGCAGCGTTACAACGCTGGCTGGGTGCAGTTCTATGGCCCGCGCCAATCTTTCTCGTCCACCGGTTTTTGCTAGTCGGGAGATTCGTTTTCGACAGAGTTAGATATTTCCGGCGGTCGATGATACCTTTCTCTTGGGAAATTAATTCTTGACCTGGATGAGATGAACGGTGCATAAGCGTGGTTAAAATATTTACCCCCTATCATCATTAGGTTCTTCAAAATTTTGGTAGCAAGTGGGAACTTAGACCCAAGCTGTAGAATAGCCAGAATTTCTCAATATCGAACTGTGTATACCCTCGCGACACCCCAGGAACCATGTCAGACCCAGGCTTCAGACTCGCCAAGAGCAAACGTAGCCAGTGACAACCCAAGCTGCGGATAATCGAGCTTCAGGACCCCAAAAGACCCAGGAAGACCCAGAAGGAGCCAGAAGAGAGAGACATCTGAATCGAGGCAAGTATCACAGGGAAAATCGCCTAAGAGAAGAGAGTCGCAGGGAAAATAGGGGTGGTGGATGGCCGATGCGGTTCGGATCCGCTTGTACACGAGAATTTGTTGTCCGTTATGTGGCGCGGACGCCAGTGCACGGATCGCCGTGAAGAGGAGCTAGAGAACGCGGAGAAGGGAAGAGCAGAGGAGGCCAGGCCTGAAGAAGGATGACCGGGACGCGAAGGGAAGGGCAGAAAGGGCAGGACACGGAGGGGATAGGAGGACGAGCAGACGGAGGTTAGGGTCGGTACCAGCATGCCGGGCGAGAGGCTAGAAGGGACGAGGGCGAGCCACCTCGGAGGGTGAGCGAATTCGCAGCATTAAACATGGTGGACTCGCGCATTGGTTGCGCAGTAGCTGGGCGTTACGGGCCGCACCATCGACCAGCGGACTGTACGCGCTACTGTATACCAACCATCCTGCGGCATGTTCTCTTCTCCCTCTCGCTCTTCCCCTCTCAGTCCGCTCTCTTCCGCTTTCTCTCTCTCTCGTTCCAGTCCGATCTCTCCTGAGGGATAGGACGCTCTGGATCTTGCTCCTGTTGTTTCTTACGATACTCCGGAGTCGTACTTCCTACGGTATTTTTTCTCGCTCCTTTTTTTTCACCTTTCCGTGCAACTATGGCAGAGTTGGGAAAGTCGGCTGAAGATTTCTTGCAGTGGCTCGGTCAGTGGCTCTATAGCGGATATTATTTTTGCGGAATTATAATTGCCCGAAGAGAGTTTGTCTTAGTTGGTGTTTATTCTGTTCGCACGACGACTCGATGAAGGCTAGAAGGTAGACTGCTGATGGTTCAGACTCCTTGGTTTCTAGATGAAAACTTTCCACGGATGAAGCTACTGCGCCAGGTTAATACGTACTGCGAGATGATCGTTACGTCGATCAAACGTTTCATTGGACAAACGGTAAACAGGTCTACTCGACGATTCGACCTAACGTGATCTCGCAATTGGACAGGATGCGAGACTAATCGTAGCCACTGAACGATCTTCGTGCGATTTCTGTGCAAAGAAAATAGCTGCGCAATGTGGTCCAAAAGGAAATGGTGAAATTTGCAGTAAGATTTTCCGGTGGAAAAGGGGAAACCGCGCTCGAGGAACTCGAAAGAAGATCGCTGGCGTTCCGGTCGCGGGGCTGGAGGGCGGTCTGCGCTGGAAGGGTGGATGCGCGCGAGTATAATAAAGGGTAAACACACCCCACCGGCGCACGGAAGGTCCTTTGCGATTTCGTGAGATTTTCAGTTAATTTTCTGGTTCCTCTTATGGACCACTCCATCAAGCATCCCCTACCCCGAGCTTTTCTGGGCTATCTCTCGTCCACCATTCGGATCCTCGGCCCCGGAGCCCTTCCCTTTTCGTAAGAGTTTTCAACCCTTCCAACGAGGCGGCCTGGTATAATATTCAATTACATAGCTGCAAGTAAAGTCAAACAAACCCACGGGCCTGCAAATCTCTCTCTTTCTCTCTTCCTCTCGCCCCGGCTCTCGCTCTGCTCTCGCGTCCTCCGTCTTCGTTTATCGCGCGGGGCTCTGGCCTCTTCCGGGGTTGGTCGAGACTCTCCGGGGCTCCGACAGGGTGTATACACCCGCCACCCAACCTCCACCCCCGTGCCCCTCGTCCCGCGTGTATATACGTTGCGTTACTCCACGTTACTTTACCGTAGCGTTCACTGTAGTTTGCAGAGACGCCTGGCCATGGTAACGAAGAGAGTGCAAATTCTTGTTTGGAAAAGACGACGACGAGGACTATAGCCCCCGTTATTCACCCTCGCGGCACCGAGCCGTTCCGAAAAAGAATAACGCGCCGAGGAAGCCAGCTCGTGTTCGCGTTTTATGAATTTAAGCCGACCTTAACTGCTCCGGAATGCTGAAGCCTCTGCTCAAGCCTTCGCTGCAGCCATCGCCAAGTTGGAGGGTGTTTGGTTGGGATTTTTCAAGTTTCGAGGAAGGTCGAGTGAAGAGATAGATCGCTTTTTGAATTTGGGGGGCGAATAGTAGATTTCGGAAAAGGAAACTGGATTCTGGAAATTATCGCCTTTGACATCGTAGCACAATATGAAACTTGTATATTTAAAATTAGAAAGGGTTGTAGTAATGTCCTCTTTATGACAGTATATACATAAGTTCTGCATAAGTTCTGATAAAACTGGGAATCCCGTGACTGATGTGAAAATGGATAAAAGAGAAAAGCATTCGAGCATCGTGGAGGGTAGTTTTTTGACAGATGACAGCGTTTCTCGAGGAATCTCGCACTTTCGAAATTTTACATCTTGTATTGATCATGCTATCATTCGGCGCCTATGAAGCGACTTCGCTGGCGCCATCTGTAGAGGTTTTCCGGAGTGAGCGAACCTGAAGAGTCCTAATATTCGTGCAACGTTTAGATTACATATTTCAAACGTCCATTCGGCATACCGAGTCAAAATTATCGACCTTTATCAAGTACATACCAAATTGTGGACATAATTAACATTTCTCACCCTATCCTAACCCTAATCTAACCCCTATTAGCTTCGCGTATACTAAATTATCTTCCTACGGCACCTTTTTTCCGAAACATTAGGAAGCCATTAGGTATCGCGACTTCGTTAACGAAATTACTATCATAAACAGGGACAGTCTACGTAGGATTACGACTCGGTGTGTCGAGCTCGTTAAAATGTCGGCGTAGGACAATATTACGAGGGCCTGACGCGCAGTTTACGAGAATTATCGACGATGATGAGCGGACAATGAGAGCAAGTCGGCCGGAAACGCGGCATAATGGGCCACGTTTGCCCGCTGGCTGAACCAACCCCTACGATTCACGCTCGCGACTACCCCTTGACGTACAACTGACGAGTCGAGCGAATTAAATATGAATAAGCGGTGCCTCCGTGCGACCAAACGATTCTCATGCCGAGTCTATTTTGTTGGACAAATTACGCTGCACTTGCGAACTCGAGGGCTGAAACCGAACAGGGGGTTGATGAGGCATATCGAGACATCGAACGCGGCCAATTTTGGAAATGAACTTCTCCATCGGGATTTTCATTTCTCAGAAAAATTTTTCAGAAATTTGTCAGTGTGCCATAATTATAATGGACGATTTGCAATTTAAAAACTCGACATTTTGGAAGAATTTCTAATAATTATAGAATATTTTTGAAGATTTAATTTTTTAGTAATCTATTACTCACCGATTAATTTAATTTTAATAAATTTATTTTTATAAAATGTAGCATGAGAGTTATACAGATTTGACGAACCAACCCTCGTAATTTTTCTTGTTCCTAATATCAACCGCGCACTATAATTATAGTAAATGATTTGCAATTTAAAAACTCGACATTTTGGAAGAATTTCTAATAATTATAGAATATTTTTGAAGATTTAATTTTTTAGTAATCTATTACTCACCGATTAATTTAATTTTAATAAATTTATTTTTATAAAATGTAGCATGAGAGTTATACAGATTTGACGAACCAACCCTCGTAATTTTTCTTGTTCCTAATATCAAGTTCATTACTTTACTACCCTTATTTCTCCGCAATTAAACCGATACACGGATAAAGGCTTCACCCCCGACCAGATCGAATTAACGTTAATAAAGAATCAACCACCTTATCGCCCCTGCACCATGGGGATATTCAATTACACGGTAAAAATAGCTGCGAATTACGACGGAATAGTCGATTAGCCGATAGGGGGGTGCGAGTGGCCGCAGTGAGAGCGACCGGAATAAAAGTTGCGCGTCTTCCCGTCGCTTCCGCTTTCTTCCCTCGGTTTCCAGCTTCTCCGGCGAACTCCGGCTGGAACGCGAGCCTGGCCACGCTTAATTCTAGCTAATTAATAAACTTTTACCATCTCCGTGTTTGTAACCACCCCCGCCGCCCCTTGGAACCCTCTAGCAGCCGGCGTTCGAATTCATCTCCTAACCGGTTCGTCTCAAAGGGTGGCTTTACTGTTCGTTCACTCGCGGCCCTTTCCACCCCTTTTTCGTCTCAACCCTCCCGTCACCCTCCATTTCCCGCTCTCTCTTCCTCTCTCTCTCGCTCTCTCTTCCACTCTCCGCGCTTCACCCTTTTCGAGAGAGAGTTTAACCGGCTTCAAAGACAGCGTACAATCATCCGCCTTCCGCTAGACCAAGTTCAAAGACCGGATCTTCCGTCGTTTCCTCTTTCTCCTTCCACCCTTTGCTCCTTGCTCTCTCTTTCTCTCTTTGTCTTTCTCTCTTTCTTTCTTCCAGTCCTCGCAGAGCTGCTTTTTTCCCCCGGACGAAGTATCGCGGAATTTTCCAGGTTTTTCAAGAGCCTCTGTTTTCCACGTTCGTCCATCAGAGAACCGGTTGGAGGGGGTCGGCAGCGGCGGGAGGGGGTTGTGTCGAGCCACACAGCGGAGAAATTACGAGGCAAGCCGGGAATTTAAAGTTAATTGGAGCGTCTTCGGGGGCTTGTGCGCACACCGACGGTCCGGTCGTCACGATTAATTAAGCACGAAATTAAATTCGTCAAAAAGTAATTCCGACGCGTGGCGATACGCGAAATTAATAACCCCTCTACCCTCTTCTATCCGTTTCATCCTCTGTCCCCTGAACGATACGAGGATACAGATACGGTGGAGATTAGACCAGAGATTCGCGATTTTTGGTTTCCTCCGTTTCTTTCTTTCGGGAACAGCAGCTACTTAAAGGGAATCGAAAGTCTTAAGGGCAAGGAAATAGCTTTAGATACCGTTCGATGACAACGGGGAGCTCTCTTCAGCGCTAATGTTGACAGAAAAATATTTGCCGGTACACAGGATATCGCAGAAATAGCGATTCTCTTCGAGCAAATAGAAATCCTCGCACAATGGGCTATGAGACGATTCCAGCTCGAGCAAAAAATACTCCATATTTCCATCAGCATCGACTAACGCTAATCCCTTTCCTGATATACCACCGACGAGATTATGCAGGGTTGAAGGGGGAGGAGTGATACGCAGGATTGAATAGGTAAATATATTCTCTCACGTAGAGCAGCATAGATGATTAATAATTATTATGCACTTCAAAGATAACAAATAAGGCAAGACTAATTCTACTCGCTAACAGTATCTCTCGAACACGCTCTGGCAATTCACTAACCTCTCACAACACTCTGTACTCTCACTATACTCCCTAAACTCTCTACAATTACATCCAATGAGTACCTCCCGAAATATCAGATCCAAACTACTCCTTAATTCCAGTTTCTCCAATACCACAATAGCTAACACACCAAATCACCCTAGTTACCACTCAACAGGTGCACACTCGTGCACAAACTCGTACACAAATGCTAAAAATTATAGCACGAGATCTAGAGTTGGTCCAAATTATTTTCGAACCTCAATTAGGAATTTTCACAATCCTATAGCAGTCACGAATCCAAACCACCCTAATCTACTCTACGTACCTCGTACAAAGCAACGCAAGGGGGTTGAATTAGAGGGATCGAGGCGCGAAAATTGTGAATTTGTAATTAACTATACTAAACACTATATTAAAACAACCAAACAAACATAGTCCACGATCCAGGTGCCGAAAGCAGCACGTGATAGGTTAATTAAGCGGACGAATGGTCGAAATTGTGGAACGATATGAAGCGTCCGTCGGTGGACGATGTCGGCCGCCATGTTGCTTGGTATCAGCGCAATTAACGAGGTACGGTGTATTACCCGGCCCCGTAAAACCTTTATTGGGACATAATTTCGGCGTGCACACAAAGGCGACAGTTATTGGAGGGCGGTGCGCGTTTCGACAGAGGTTCTCGAGGATCTACGTGATCCTCCCCGGCCCCTTCTTTCCGGCGTGTTTCTATTGCCGGGCAAACATCGCCGGTCGTCGCCGCGACGCTAATAAACCCAACTTTCAGAGACGTGATTTACACACTGGCACGTTCCCCACGAATAACGCGCCTTTATGGTCTGGCCCTCGTCGAGTTTCGGGAAACCATGGCGGTCCCCGTGCTTTCGGGTCTCAGGCAGCCTAAGTTCGATGCACTTTCGATTTTCGTTTTAGGAATTATATTAATCCTGGGAGCAATCGAATCATGGGAATAATTACCGAGCAAATATTAATTGTCTCATTCCGGAATAAAATTTTAAGAATTTGTCTTTAATTTATTTACAAATAGGAAAATTATTTATAATGAATTTCGATTAAATTTAGTTGCATTATTCCTCGTTGTTAGAACGCGTTGTTACATAAGGACTTGGGGAAATTAATAAGGGTTGTTTTTGGTATGAATACTCGAATTACTGTAGGAAGTACAGTTGTTTGAAGTGGAACTCGTGGTTGAGGTTATGCAGATTCTATTTTCGTAGACTCAAGCTAGATAAACAATTTTTTGGCAGCTACAAGAGTGTCTATGTAGAGAAGCAGGCTTGAGGACAATGCTTCTGCCTATTATGATGTTTGGTCTCCGTGTTAAATAGCCGAGATTCGAGTGAAAGACCATAACACAGGACTCTGAGGAATTAACTTTGCCAAGGTTAATTGATTGCTCTGAAAAAATTCAACTATATATTATACTAATCTCGCGTTTTGCTAATCAGGTGGGCTTCATTTAGCTTCCTCGAGGTTCGAACAGTCCTGGAATAATTCTCTATAGATTCGTCGGCATTTGCATATATTAATCGTGAAGTAAATCTTCCACTGGCCAATGGACGGTAAGGAAAATGGCCGACCAAGGCACGTATCGCCTATTTCGTGGGAAAGTCGAAAGATTCCATCGCGGAGTTGGAGAATAATCGAATAAACAGTCCGTGCACGGGCTCTAATTAACGTCCAGGGACGTGTTTGCGCGTTCGAAGAAAATTCGATGCAAATAATGTACGGTAGAACGTAAGGTGGTGCGTAATTACGCGTCCATGACACGCGGCCACCTTCTGATAAACGCTGCCCTCTCGTTTGACCCTCTCGTTTCTGGTGTGCCGCCACGCGACCGGAAACGCCACGGCGGACATGAAGATCGTCCCATAACGACCGCTGTCCACGAATAATTAATGAGCGCGTTAAAGACAAATAAGATGCGACTCGAAATTAAGCAACGGAAATGTTTCCTTTCGAAAACAGGCATACAGTGGTAAAACATTTACGAATTAACTAAAAACAAATAGAAGGCCCTTTCAAATTGAGGAACAGAAATATTTTTAGGGGGTCGGCAGCGGCGGGAGGGGGTTGTGTCGAGCCACACAGCGGAGAAATTACGAGGCAAGCCGGGAATTTAAAGTTAATTGGAGCGTCTTCGGGGGCTTGTGCGCACACCGACGGTCCGGTCGTCACGATTAATTAAGCACGAAATTAAATTCGTCAAAAAGTAATTCCGACGCGTGGCGATACGCGAAATTAATAACCCCTCTACCCTCTTCTATCCGTTTCATCCTCTGTCCCCTGAACGATACGAGGATACAGATACGGTGGAGATTAGACCAGAGATTCGCGATTTTTGGTTTCCTCCGTTTCTTTCTTTCGGGAACAGCAGCTACTTAAAGGGAATCGAAAGTCTTAAGGGCAAGGAAATAGCTTTAGATACCGTTCGATGACAACGGGGAGCTCTCTTCAGCGCTAATGTTGACAGAAAAATATTTGCCGGTACACAGGATATCGCAGAAATAGCGATTCTCTTCGAGCAAATAGAAATCCTCGCACAATGGGCTATGAGACGATTCCAGCTCGAGCAAAAAATACTCCATATTTCCATCAGCATCGACTAACGCTAATCCCTTTCCTGATATACCACCGACGAGATTATGCAGGGTTGAAGGGGGAGGAGTGATACGCAGGATTGAATAGGTAAATATATTCTCTCACGTAGAGCAGCATAGATGATTAATAATTATTATGCACTTCAAAGATAACAAATAAGGCAAGACTAATTCTACTCGCTAACAGTATCTCTCGAACACGCTCTGGCAATTCACTAACCTCTCACAACACTCTGTACTCTCACTATACTCCCTAAACTCTCTACAATTACATCCAATGAGTACCTCCCGAAATATCAGATCCAAACTACTCCTTAATTCCAGTTTCTCCAATACCACAATAGCTAACACACCAAATCACCCTAGTTACCACTCAACAGGTGCACACTCGTGCACAAACTCGTACACAAATGCTAAAAATTATAGCACGAGATCTAGAGTTGGTCCAAATTATTTTCGAACCTCAATTAGGAATTTTCACAATCCTATAGCAGTCACGAATCCAAACCACCCTAATCTACTCTACGTACCTCGTACAAAGCAACGCAAGGGGGTTGAATTAGAGGGATCGAGGCGCGAAAATTGTGAATTTGTAATTAACTATACTAAACACTATATTAAAACAACCAAACAAACATAGTCCACGATCCAGGTGCCGAAAGCAGCACGTGATAGGTTAATTAAGCGGACGAATGGTCGAAATTGTGGAACGATATGAAGCGTCCGTCGGTGGACGATGTCGGCCGCCATGTTGCTTGGTATCAGCGCAATTAACGAGGTACGGTGTATTACCCGGCCCCGTAAAACCTTTATTGGGACATAATTTCGGCGTGCACACAAAGGCGACAGTTATTGGAGGGCGGTGCGCGTTTCGACAGAGGTTCTCGAGGATCTACGTGATCCTCCCCGGCCCCTTCTTTCCGGCGTGTTTCTATTGCCGGGCAAACATCGCCGGTCGTCGCCGCGACGCTAATAAACCCAACTTTCAGAGACGTGATTTACACACTGGCACGTTCCCCACGAATAACGCGCCTTTATGGTCTGGCCCTCGTCGAGTTTCGGGAAACCATGGCGGTCCCCGTGCTTTCGGGTCTCAGGCAGCCTAAGTTCGATGCACTTTCGATTTTCGTTTTAGGAATTATATTAATCCTGGGAGCAATCGAATCATGGGAATAATTACCGAGCAAATATTAATTGTCTCATTCCGGAATAAAATTTTAAGAATTTGTCTTTAATTTATTTACAAATAGGAAAATTATTTATAATGAATTTCGATTAAATTTAGTTGCATTATTCCTCGTTGTTAGAACGCGTTGTTACATAAGGACTTGGGGAAATTAATAAGGGTTGTTTTTGGTATGAATACTCGAATTACTGTAGGAAGTACAGTTGTTTGAAGTGGAACTCGTGGTTGAGGTTATGCAGATTCTATTTTCGTAGACTCAAGCTAGATAAACAATTTTTTGGCAGCTACAAGAGTGTCTATGTAGAGAAGCAGGCTTGAGGACAATGCTTCTGCCTATTATGATGTTTGGTCTCCGTGTTAAATAGCCGAGATTCGAGTGAAAGACCATAACACAGGACTCTGAGGAATTAACTTTGCCAAGGTTAATTGATTGCTCTGAAAAAATTCAACTATATATTATACTAATCTCGCGTTTTGCTAATCAGGTGGGCTTCATTTAGCTTCCTCGAGGTTCGAACAGTCCTGGAATAATTCTCTATAGATTCGTCGGCATTTGCATATATTAATCGTGAAGTAAATCTTCCACTGGCCAATGGACGGTAAGGAAAATGGCCGACCAAGGCACGTATCGCCTATTTCGTGGGAAAGTCGAAAGATTCCATCGCGGAGTTGGAGAATAATCGAATAAACAGTCCGTGCACGGGCTCTAATTAACGTCCAGGGACGTGTTTGCGCGTTCGAAGAAAATTCGATGCAAATAATGTACGGTAGAACGTAAGGTGGTGCGTAATTACGCGTCCATGACACGCGGCCACCTTCTGATAAACGCTGCCCTCTCGTTTGACCCTCTCGTTTCTGGTGTGCCGCCACGCGACCGGAAACGCCACGGCGGACATGAAGATCGTCCCATAACGACCGCTGTCCACGAATAATTAATGAGCGCGTTAAAGACAAATAAGATGCGACTCGAAATTAAGCAACGGAAATGTTTCCTTTCGAAAACAGGCATACAGTGGTAAAACATTTACGAATTAACTAAAAACAAATAGAAGGCCCTTTCAAATTGAGGAACAGAAATATTTTCTTTTCACAATACTGTGGAATATTTTTAGGATCGAAAATAATTTATTTTGGAAAATTGGATAACCTTTGACGAGGAGACTCGTGCTGTCAGTGTGTCACTATTGTGTAGGATCCTATAGATGACAAATTTTTGTGAGAATTTATCTATATTTGGAGTAAGAATATTTTTAGGATCGAAAATAATTTATTTTGGAAAATTGGATAACCTTTGACGAGGAGACTCGTGCTGTCACTGTGTCACTATTGTGTAGGATCCTATAGATGACAAATTTTTGTGAGAATTTATCTATATTTGGAGTAAGAATATTTTTAGGATCGAAAATAATTTATTTTGGAAAATTGGATAACCTTTGACGAGGAGACTCGTGCTGTCACTGTATCGCTATTGTGTAGGATCCTATAGATGACAAATTTTTGTGAGAATTTATCTATATTTGGAGTAAGAATATTTTTAGGATCGAAAATAATTTATTTTGGAAAATTGGATAACCTTTAACGAGGAGACTCGTGCTGTCACTGTGTCACTATTGTGTAGGATTCTATAGATGACAAATTTTTGTGAGAATTTATCTATATTTAGACCTTCCACTTTGTACTAAAAATCCCGATATTATTTCTCTGTCAACCTATCTGTCAGCTTCAGATACTTTACGCGTTACGATAAATTATTTCAAGAAAATATAAATGTACCAAGATAAACGTATGAAAGATAATAATAAACAAAAAGAATCAAGACCTATCGCTTCTCCGTCCTAACAAAAATTGCACGAAAACTGAAAAATAAATACCACACAAGCACTTCTCTGGTCTGAAAGACAGGGCGACCAAAAATTCCCTGTGTATCATTTAATCTCATATCCGGGGATCGCGATAATTAGTCGGAGCACTTGGACGTGAGCGGGCAAGCGATCGAGCAAGGATGTTTAAATTAAAAAAAAAAAAAAAAAAAGAGGGAAAAGGAAAAAAAAGCGGTCGAGCGAAAAGTGGAGAGGCACTCTGCCGGTGTCGCTTTAAATCGACACACGGATACCCTCTGTCTCTCCTGCTCTCTTTCCTACATATATCTAACGAACAACTAGGTATATTTGCCAGGCATAAACGGAATGGCGCGGAGCACCATGGGGTTGCGGCCGGATATCTATGCTGCGCGACTACCCTGTAATAATAGGCACTCGCTCAAATATTTCCCAGTTAAATATTTGATCTCGTTTTTATACCATTTATTAAAAGCCACAAGTGAAACGCGCGCACACGCGCCTTAACCGAAATCCGCCATGCTTGATACCGTTCCGACGGCCATCGTCGTTCCGCGTCGCGCCGAAACGCGGCCTTCCGGATAAAGGTGGACGGTTATTGGAATTTAGATTGGACAAGAAGGAAGCTCCGCGACGGGGTGGATCGTCGGTACAGCCGAGGGTATGAAAGTTCGAAGGGGTTGTCGAAGGAAAATGCTCGCCGAGGACCACGCGACCTGAAATAAGGCTGGTATTTGAGATGTTGGAAATTTTCGAGGGTTGTTTCATTTGCTTTGCAGGATTTTATTTATCCGCATTAATCCCGACATGTACGGAGATTCGTTGCTGCATCGAATTCGATTCCATCATGGGGTTGTTTACCCTCGTTACCACGCATTTTATACGTTGCAGGTTTCAGAAATAGATAATTTTTCATTTATCGGGGTACAGAGTCGAATAAAATAAAAAGGTACACGTTTGAAATGGGCATAAAATAGGAAAAGAAGACTGGACCTTAAGCGCGAAGTAGCATAAGCCACATTTGATCCCACCAAAGGGTTGTTTACCCTAATTACCACGCGTTTTGCATGTAGCAGATTTTAAAAGCTTCGATTTGATAATTTTTCATTTACCGGGGTACAGAGTCGAATAAAATAAAAAGGTACACGTTTGAAATGGGCATAAAATAGGAAAAGAAGACTGGACCTTAAGCGCGAAGTAGCATAAGCCACATTTGATCCCACCAAAGGGTTGTTTACCCTAATTACCACGCGTTTTGCATGTAGCAGATTTTAAAAGCCTCGATTTGATAATTTTTAATGTACCGAGGTACAGAGTCGAATAAAATAAAAAGGTACACGTGTGAAATGGGCTTAAAGTAGAAAAAGAAGACTGGACCCTAAGTGCAAAGTGAAATAAGCCAAATTTGATCTCACCATGGGGTTGTTTACCCTAGTTATCACGCATTTTGCATGTAGCAGATTTTAAAAGTCTCAATTTGATAATTTTTAATTTACCGAGGTTCAGAGTCAAATAAAATGGAAAGGTACAGGTGTGAAATGGACATAAGATAGGGAAAGGAGACTGAACCTTAAGTGCGAACTGGCATAAGGCAGGCTACGCAAACATGGAAACGGAACACGATAAGAAACCTCGAGTCGCAGTCGCTGGATAATATTGCTCTGTTTAAAAGGCTGTCTACAATTTTTCGTGGAAAGAACATGCAAATAAACACGTGAATATATATATGTAGGTTTGCAAAGGTAATGGAACCGGGATAGAAAAGGGAAAATTGGTGGATCCTTGAGACATGTATCCTTAGATGATATATCATGCGGAAGAAAAATGGGGAGATATAAAATAAATATTACTTTGGAATTAAAAATGGAAGAATAAAATAGGGCGTTGTAGACAATATGTTAATTTACTTCTCGTCTTATTAGCAAACTATCGGAAGGCAGCGTTCGTCAAAATTGAATGGAAATAAAAAGGGAAAACTGGTGGATACTTGAGACATGTGTCATTTTAGATGATATACCTTACAGAAGAAAAATGGAGATATAAAGTAATATTAATTTCGAATTAAAAATGGAAGACTAAAATAGGACGTTGTACGCTATATTTTTAATTACTTCTCGTCTTATTAACAAACTATCGGAATGCAGCGTTCGTCGTAATTAAACCGGAATAAAAAGGGAAAATTGGTGAACCCTTGAGACATGTGTCATCTTAGATGATATATCATGCGGAATAAAAATGGAGAGACATAAAATAAGTATTAATTTGGAATTAAAAATGGAAGAATAAAATAGGGCGTTGTAGGCAATATGTTAATTTACTTCTCGTCTTATTAGCAAACTATCGGACGGCAGCGTTGGTCGTATTGACAAATTAGTAATTTCGTTTCGCCTTCGGGATTCCATTTATTGACTCGCGATCGATTTTATGATCTGTACAGCCCTCGCCCCGGTGTAATACACAGACTCCTCTTTTTTTATTCCCAAGATTGCATTACTCTCCCATTACCCGGTGTTGACTCAATTTCGTTTCTACGTCTCCCCTGTCAATATTATTCCTCGGCTACCGGCCCAATAAAATTTCGCCTAACTTCTGCAAATCTACCTTTATGCGCTGCTCTTCAAATACATTAAGTGGCGCGCCGATCGGCCGCTCGCTGCCCTTAAAGAACCGCAATAAACATTGTCGCTCCGGGCTTATGCGATTCAAATTACAAAATTTGCGGGTTATAAAGAAAAATATTTCATTAATCAAGACTACCGTTTTACTGCGTTTCTATTACCGGAAGATTGGCTAAACGCTCCGAGCCATCAAGCAGCGATCGTAAAAGACTCAGCTTCCCAATTAAAAGGAAAAGAACTGGAAAAGGGAAAAAGAAAAAGTGGCGGGGAAAAAAGAAAATGTAGAACTCTTCCTTTTCGAGAGCACTTCTGTATACTAGTACCGTGCCATCACCTGTCTCTAAACTCTGACAGTTCTCCAACCTCGCCTATTCCCGTCCCAAAACTAAAACTTCCTTCCCAGTCCCCAACCCCTCTCCGAATGAAACGAAAAGAGAGAAAACGCCGAAAAACGAGTGGAAAAAGCGAAAGACAGAAAAAGAGAAAAAGAGGAAGAGAGGAGAGAGAGAGAGAGAGAACTGAAGCGCTTTTTCAAAGCATCGGGATTCGACTGTCCACTACACGATACACGTATATTCATAGCTACAAGAGGATGCACCGATCGAGGCAACCCCGTGACCAACCCCCTCGCCGCACTCTGCCTCCCTTTGCGCTTTTTTCAAAGCGGCACCGCGAGTGATTCCTCGATAAGTGACCTCGCCGTATTACCTAGATTACCATCGACGGGCTGAACCACCCCCGCGGGCATCAGAATGGTCAGAGTCGGTCAATATATTCGAGGGTGAGCGGAGGGTGGCTCGCCAAGGGGCTGTACAGAGAACGATCGCCGAGAAAGCGAGAGAGGACGAACAGGAAACGGCGTAGGAGGCGAAAGGAGGAGGAAATCGACGAGGAGGTGGAGGTGGTGGAACGGCGTGGAAAGAGAGAAAGAGAGGGTTGTACGATCGAGGGGGAGTGGCGCAAACATTTGCCTGCCGCCCGGTAAATTAAAAGCACACAGAGAGGAGAGAATAGAAACGGGAGGAGAGTGAGTAAGTGAATGAACGAACGAGCGAGGGATCGTAGGTGGCCATCGTTTCCTCCTCCGCGCTTCCTCCACCCCCTTTTGCATCGCTCGAGAGCAACCGAATCTCGGCCGCGAACCGCTTTGCTTCTGTGTACCCACGATCCGCAACAAACTCGAAATTCGCCGGAAAAATTGTTCGATTAGGCTCCGTTCGCTTAGCAGCCGACGAGAAGCAGCTTTTAAGCGCGCATCACACGGATACGGGGTGGTTTCCAGCCACGAGGGTGCGGAAAGAGGCATGTTTGGCCGATTATGTCTCTTGTCCGAGCGCTTTCGCGTTTCTCCCTGTTTTCTTATAATACAGCAATCTAACGAGAAGCATTTTATTGCGAATTATTACCCCAAGGAGGGTAAATTTCAACCAAAAATTTTAAAAAATTAAAAAATCAGCTTTTTCTTTTTCTCGATGAAGGTATATACTTTCGCAAATGTATCATGCTCGGATTTTGTCGGCCAAATAACCGGTGAATGGTACAATCAAGGAAGAAGATTAAGAAGAGACATTGCAAAATTAACCCTTTGCACTCGACGATTTTTTGGCTACAGAAGAATAGATATTCAAAGATTCTCTACTAAAACACTGGCGATACTTTCTTCAGCAGTAAATAAAGAATTGTATAATAACAGAATTGTAGAATTATTTGATTTCGATACCTCGCACACTGTTACATTACATTAAATTAATATTAATTAATATCGATCTTCCAAATTTTATGAAATGGTGACTGAAGCTCGCCTCTCGAGTGCAAAGTGTTAATCCTGTGTGAAGGAATACGTGAGAGACTCGTCAATTGAAGCTTAACAATTGTAATTAATAATTTAGAAAATTTTAATAATTGACTTCCCTAATTTTAATTTTAATTGTAAAGAGAAAACAATTTGGCTATTTTGGACTATAAAATTTGGAATTAAAAAATTTCTGAGATATAGGTATGGTAGTAGTTGTCATAGAATGTGTGGTATAAATGGGGTGAACGTGTGTGTGAAAGCATGTGTGTGAAAGGAAAAGACAGTCAGTAGGTGAATAATAGTCATTGCAAATAGATGTTGTGTGTGAGAGAGTCCTCGATAAATTATATCGCAGTTAGAAACGAATTTATTTTAATTATTTAGAGATTTAGGTATAATTTATGTTGCGCTGTTGTTGTGTTAAATAAATCTTCTTATTAGTTCATCCATTTACTCACAACAGGGACAGACATAACGTACAGAAAGGAACGTATAATAATTTCGCGCTGAAGTAAAGTTTCTTGGAAAATTGCAATTCGTTTTTAACCAACGGCACTTAATTAGTTTGGCCCTCGGTAAAGTACGATATCGATGGAAATATTATTGGTTAATTTAAATATGTGCCAGGTCGACAAGTTGCAGAAGCTGTATCGATTTTTAACTTGCCAATTTCGTTCATCTTTAGCGTGTTAAAATTGCAGGACGTGCCCAATGGGAAAAATTACAACGAAGGGAGCAACGGCCGTGCTTTTAATTTATTAGACCCTTACATGTAAACACGGTTATATTTTCAGTGGCTTGTCGAAATTAATCTGCAACATTCGCCTGACCTTGGTTGAACAAGGAACGTAGACCGCCAACTCTCTGTTAGCCTGGTAACTGTGTTTCTACCGTGATGAAATATTTTTTAATAAAATCCCACGGTGTGTAACTGGGAAAATTGTAATTACAAATTCTGACGAGTTCCTTTCTACTCGCCAGCGAATTTTAAAACTTCGAATTTCAGGTGAAAATAAAATGAAACATCGCGATCCATGATCAGCAGGTTAAATCAATTTTCTCAAGTTCCGAACATTCTCAATCTCCTAGCAAATCGATTAATTTTACAAATCTTGAATTTCTCCCTACCAATTAAGCTTCTCGTTCGACTAATTTTTCATTCGAAGTCGGAAAATCCATGTATTCGGAAGAAGTGTCGATTTTCAGGACTCTTTGTATTACTTGAAGGTTGTTCCAGAAGATCCTCGGATACGTTGATCTTTGGAAATTATTTTAAATCCGAATTAATTTTATATTTTTTAATTTCCGCGGCTCTTGTTCTTCCGATACTTCGCTTATTTTTAGTTACCCTTTACCTTCTCCTTCAAACTTCCTTTATTTTTTATCCCCCTTTTAATTTCAACCTTCCTCATTTTTATACCCTTTATATTCTTCCTCTTTACTCCCCTTTTCACTTTCCTTTTGTCTACCTTCCTTCCCCTTTCGACAATTTCTTCGTCCAACCAATTCAATTTCCCTTCAACCCCACGCAGCCATATTCCATCAGCCTAAACGCCGCGTCTGATCCACGCGGATGCTTAGGCTCGCGTGAAAATCAAGTTCTCGGTTCTTATCGCGTGTCATTGCCCCCTTCCATTCCGCTTTGTCTCTCAATCGGCCCTTTTATGATTCGTTTGGCTCCCTTCGCGACGTCCCATCTCTCTCCTCTCGCTCCTCTCTTTCTCTGCCTCTCTCTGTCGCTCTAGTCCAGCCATCAAACGTTCGCTTGGATATGCATGTCGTTTGCGGCGAAGGGATGGAACGGGTTGGTAGTGCGAGCCTCTCTGTGTTGACAGGTAAATATTTGTCGCGGCATACACCACCACCGTCAACCACCGTCGACCACCGTCAACCGCCACTACCACCATCTCTGCGTTCGCGTCCTCTTGCACCCCTTCCGTCGACCTTCCTTTCTCTTCCTTTTCCTCATTCTCGCGCCAAGACACCGGTGAAACCCGTGTTCGCCAACAGACATCGCTGCTAGACGAACAGTTCGCGGGGTTCTTGGAATCTTTAATGATTTTGGCTACAAGGGGTTGCGGTCGCGCCGTTCCAGAGGGCTGGCTTTCGACATTTGTCGGAGAATACAGATTCCAGTGGATAAGGTAGCGAGTTATCGAAATCCTAGGCACTACGACGAAACGAACTCATTGATGACACGACGCCCTTTAATTAATTCTCTAATCGAGATTTTCTAAGTCTAAGCCTGATCTTTTAGCAATTTAAGTATTATAAAAATGCGAGAAAATTTTGTAGTATTACAGTCGGTTAGAGAACGAATTGTTTTACAAATGTCGATGAGAAGATTATGAATTTTTC
Source organism: Eufriesea mexicana (assembly GCF_001483705.2). Lineage (NCBI taxonomy): Eukaryota > Metazoa > Arthropoda > Insecta > Hymenoptera > Apidae > Eufriesea > Eufriesea mexicana. The sequence continues at coordinate 119,876 of NW_016908236.1, read as the reverse complement.
TAGTTTGTTATATCGGTGATGACAAAGCGAGATCCTATCTGAGAGGTAAAAATCTAGGATCGAGAATCTAAAATGCTAGTATTTAGAATTTAAGGATTTCCCGGAGGTTATGTTATTCCGAATGATCGTTTCCTGAAGCCACTTCGAAAGAGGAAGCCAGTGAAGCGTTGTATAAAGAAAGAAAAGAGGTTTATTTGGTTTCCTAGAACGCAACACGGAAAGGTGTATAGAAAAATGGAGAATGTAACGTGTGCGGCAACTATTAACATATAAACGAGTCATTAACGTGCGGTTAACGGCCGTGAAAGGTATCTTTAACAGGAATTTCCGAACTATACTTGGCCAATCATAAACACCATCGAATATTCAATGTTTAAGCTAACAATCAGCGAACTGTTGACAAATATTTTCCTTAAACTATTGCTCCTAGAATATAAACCAACAAAGCCGGCGCGTACCACCGATGTTGACGAGCCATTCGACAACACGTCCACATCAAACAACGTTGTTCCTTAGTCATCTTTGTATTGGCGGCCCTAATCCGTCGGGAAACTTCGCTGCGTTCATTCAGGGGAGCATTATTAGTTAATCGCAATCCAAACGAATTTCTTTCTCTATTTATTTAGACTTGCCGTAAGTGGCCGGTGATAAATCGACGCTTGCGTTTAATTTCGATAATACCCTCGCTTGAAAATTAATAGATCTACCAATATTTACTTTCGGAATACCTCGACAAGTGCGCCATAATGGACGAAGATTGGATACAAACAGAACGGAACTACTGGCTTATAAATAAATAAAAATTTCCCTGCGAATGATAACACGCCCAGCCTGTTCGCCTCGTAATTCACAAGCGCGATAATCCAACGGCAATGATCACCGTTTCCCTTAAAAAAAGCTCTTTAACATCGTCTCACCACCTACGCGATAAAACATACCCCACGTGAAAGCGCACGATACACGAACATATTGTAACGCGTGTATCTCGAGGCAGCTCGAAGATCGAAGGGTTAATTAAAGAAGGCCCGTTGGAACCGCAAAGATCGGTCAACAGCCGTCATACTTGGTCGAGAGGGATGGGACACGGGGGTGGGACGAACGACAGCCGTGAACCGTGGGCAAAAAGGAATCAGAGCGAGTGAAACGGAACGCAATCGAGTCTTTGTTGCGCTTTTACCTGGAAGCCGACTAGGCCCGCCACTGTCTGCCCGTGTTTGTCCCGCGCAAACTTTGTTTTTACAAATAGAACCACATGTTCCTCCGTTCACCCTCTACCCATTCTCTTCTACCCGTCCAACCCCCACCCGGACCACCCTCCCGGCCCTCAGCTTTTCGTGTCTCTCTTTCTTTCTTCCTTTACCTCCCTCCACCCACTTCCAGCCACCCGTTTCACTCTCGTTCTCTCTTCCACCCCCGTCTTCGCGCCGTCGCTACTCTTCCCTCGCCTTCCCGGGGTCCCACACCCCCTTGCGCACACACGCGACAGGTGGTAAAGTATAACAAAAAGGCAAGTTCATTCAAACGGTTTGCGTTGGATTCGCTTTGCACCTCGGAATTTCTTTGGAAAGCCGCACACCCCCGTCAAATATTAGCCCGCGACTGACTTTTGTGACTCGTGGATCCGCGCTGATAGAGCTGCTCCATAGACCTCTCGCTCTTTCCACCCATCTTTCCAGGCATGTTTTAGTTGCTTGCGAGCGATTGGCTCCAGCTGGATAGAATTACAATTGTTTTGAGGGCAAAATTGTTCCATTCGTGTTCGTGATTTTCATCCAGTCCCTCGCAAAGATTTCATCGGTATCGTAGGCACCTTCGACGCGATTTATGGTGATTTTTTAAGTGGTGCTTTCCTGCAAATAGGTATTTTTAGATTCCTTAATTCGGTTAGAGTACAGTTACCTCGTTGACGAAAATCCTGGTGACTTTTCGGAGTATTGATTCCTGTTTGCAATGCGATTAGTGTCCGGGTGATGAAGGAACGTTGGGATATTTTAGTAAGTCCTCCGTGAAGCTCCTTTCACACCTGAAATCATTGCTTTACGTGATTCGTTTCTTTGGAATCTCTATTCTCCAAGAGCATGTAGGCACTGGCGTTCGACGATCGTGGTTGTATCGTAAATGGGAATAGGGAGATTCAGAGGCAAATTTTCTTTGGATTTCTTGATTTCTCCGTGAATTCTTTTCAATCTTCCCTTCGAGGGAAATCTCGAAACGAAGATCGAGGCGTGTCTTCGACCACACGCGCGAGCCTCGACTAGGAGACCGTTAATTAATATTTATGAGCAACGTACGCGCATTTCTGCGTACAACTTGTTCAATGAGTGCCAATTGTCAGCGGCGTTCACTTAAATTGCTCATCGAATATTCATGCGAAAGCGGCCGCGGGAATGCAGCTCTGAACGATACCTAAATACGAATGAAAAATGCCAAGGAATATTGAAATCCACCGATGACGGTGCAATCCGAGAAATTAATACTCGAACGCGTCATTCTTCCATCTGTCTCCTTCGCAATTTTGCTTTTCGCGATACCTCGTCGCGACAAAGCGTGAATTAACATTGAAATAATTTCTAAGGCGAGTTATGGCAGTTATAGTGCGAAAACCAAGAAATAAATATTATTTTATATCAGGTGCACTTTGTTTTTCAAGTGTATTTGCACTTTTACAATTTTTAAAGGTCAAAGATTAAAAGAGAGATCGATATTTCTCGAGTAGATGATGTTTGGATGATTCGGAAATTTGACTGAAGAATCTCGAAAAATTCTACAACATGACACAGGCAAATTATTGTGTCTTCTTTTAAAATACTTGGTAACCTGTGAAATTCAACGTCGTATGTATTATGCTGATTTCGTGCATTATTATCACTGTTGTTAACGTTCGCCACCTTTCACGTAGAAAATTGATTCCATAGCTGAAGTCCAACGCGATTCCAAGAATAGCTTCTTCTTTCTCGCCTTTTTATTTTCTTCCATTCGAAACAGAGAGGTTTGTGAATTCGGCCGGGCCACGAGAGTTCCAGTACCACGTGGAGAGAAGGTAGAAGATGTATACTAATTGAAGGGCCGGTTAGAAGCAAGACAGTAGCGAGTCTCTTGATTAACACCTCCTCCGGACCACACACAGTCTCGGTTTGAAGAATTTCCAGTCCTATTTTTATTTATCGACACACGGCCGAATCTGCACGCGTGTAATAATGACACGGCCCTTTTCAACGGGATCGTTGTTCTTTATTATTCTTACCACCGAGGGTATGACACTGACGACTTGGGTGCGATACTGGCAGAAAATTATCGAGAAATATCCTAGAGAAATATTTTTCAGAGTATTCTTATTCTAAATACATTGTAAGTATCCCAAGAGTTGAACATTCCAATTTAAAAAGAAAAATAAAATAAAGTTTTTAATGACCCTATAAAGGCTGAAATTTCAAGATTAGAATTTCCCAATATTCCTGTAAAAAGTAAAATTTGAAAATTCAGAAATTTTTGATACTTCTATGAAGAAGAATATTGGAAATAATAGATGATATTTGAAAATTTGGGATATTCTTTAACATTCGTGATGCTATCTATACTGTGATCACATGGATCATGAAATTTCTCACGTATCTGAGTCACAGATAATGCATTAAAGATTAACAAAATTCGGAGAAGCTTGATCACGAGTGATCGAAGGATTTAACTTGGTCCATTGGCGGATAAAGGATAACAGCAGCCTTAAATCGAGAAGAACTTTGAAAATATGTTCGGCCAGGCAATGCACACCGGGTAAGAGTGCAGAAACGCTTCGCGAAAACATCAACAGCAGAAGGAGGATGGCAGAGGGGGCGAGAGGAGGAAGGAGAAAAAAAGCGACTACTTTCGGAAGTTCATGAAAGTTCGTTTACACAAC